>NC_057940.1:6677838-6822838 GCF_018555375.3 Anguilla rostrata | reverse complement strand
GTTTGAGTGCCTTTTATACCGCAATTTCATTCTGTTTTTTTTTCCAGCCCACAGTCACGAAGTGTTGTTCAAAAATCTTTCTTTTCCAGAAAAGCAGAGAGACGGGCGAAAATGACATCTCTGCGGCACCGCTGGATGTCAAATCACCTGAGTAATACTCCCTCCCGGAGCTCATTTTGTGTGGTCTCGGGTACCCGCTCGGAAAGGTCTGGTTGCCACGGCAACCGTTCCGGAGGACCCAGGCCGTGCCGCGGTCCGCGCCGTTTCAAGTCTGGAGGGGGGTCAGGACTTTGGCTCGGAGACATGAAAAAAGCAGCGATGACAGGCCCGCACATCCAACACCGACCCCTACCGCGCCACCTACGGCCGCTCAAGATCGTTTGAAGTGCAGCTTTTAGGCAAAATCAAAGTGTCTGTCTGTCTGTCTGTCTGTCTGGCTTCTTTTTTTTTTTTTTACTTTTCTGTCTGCCTCTTCTTTACAAATTCACATTTCTGAATTTTAATAGTGTCGTTTACAAAAAGAATCATTTCATATATTTTACATTTTAATATTTCAATCTTTGTAAATGATTAATTAATGATTGATACCCTCCTAGGCACATACACACACACACGCGCGCACACACACACACACACACACACAGTAGTTCTAGTAGTTCCCCGTTTCTTTCCATCTATTCTCGTGTTTGAAATGATTACTCGGTGCTCTGAATTTAAACTGCCGTTTCAGGCTCCTCTCTAGCTGTCGAATTTATTCGTAAAGGTCACCATTTTTGTCAGCCCGTAAGGTCAGCTGTGGCTCTTTTTACCGTGCGGCTGTAAGGACGGACGAAGAGTGCTTTTGTGAGCAATTTGCCGCAGTCCACGCAGTTCAAGGGAAGCGGTGTGTAAATAAACGTGAACATACCCCCAGCACAATGATATTCCACTAGTTCGACAAAACTATTCCGCTGGTTAATTCATTATTAATTCAGAATAGATTAATTCTGTGACGTCAGGTTATCAACACTGTCTGTACCTTGGGCACATTCGTTCACACACCCGAGACACTTGGAAGTTTCGCACACACGGTAGCCGTCATATCATCAAATGATAAACGGTGGGTGTGAGGGATGAACTGTTGAGCTTTTCGGTCTTCTCCCCCACGTTCAGTTCTTCCGTAAACATTTCGATGTAACTGCCATCGTGTTCCAAGAGGGCCTCTTGGTAAGAAATGCCATTGGAGGACGCATGGAGGTTTTTGTTCAAACAAAATGGCAGACGCGCAGCAAGTCGGCAGGCTGACCGCAATGACAACTATGACGCAGTTTATTTGTATTTGCATTCTGACAGAATCGCTTAACGCATCACGGCCCGAAACAAAAAAGATTTGAGCGTGTCTAACGCGGTTGTCGGAGGATCCTACCGAAAAAAAGGCTTCCACTGGCTGTTCCAGCGCGTCTGGCCGCGTCACAAGTCGAACATCTGGAGCTGCCATCAGCTCGAGCGGCGCAGCAGGACAGGAAACACCTGTCAGGTGAAACCGTTTCTTCTGAAAGCAGCATTAATCCATCTGCTGGGGAATCCATCTGCTTCTCAGGTGTCACATTAATGTCAACACAGAGAGAGAGAGAGAGAAAGCTTATTGCTTTGGAACCGCGATCTTCCAAAATGAACAAATTAAAATAGACTTTATTTTCGTTCCGACGCGAAACACAAACACAGGCTGACACACAGACACACAGACACGTCCACACACACACACACACACACACACAGGCACACATATATATACATATGGAACTGTGCTTTGCAGTACTTTAAAGACATACTATTTCATTTCTTAGGGTGGAAGGATCCGGGATATTTCGCAGGAACATGTGTGACTTGACAGAAATGGTCTAAATCTATTTTTTTTTTTGGATGGGAATACTGTATTTTTGTACTGAAACAGCCAAAAAGGTTGATTTACTGTATTATGTGAATATTGATGACACTGTTTTTTAAAGTTTTTTTTTTTTAAGATAGGTAACATATAATAGTACTGCTATTTGCTTTGAAAAAACATTTTGTAAACATTTAAAGTGCTGAAGAAAATGGTGACTGAAGTAACAAGAGGTTTCCTCAAAAGTATTTGCTACATAAACGTTTCCAGCAGTGTCAAAAGGTTCAATCTTGGTCACATGGTCTGCAGTCAGTCGGTTTCCCAGGTTGGTGAGGTATTCGGAAACATCGCCTCGTTCCACTGCCTCATTCCTTTGTTCCAGGTGTTTTTTGTTTTTTTTTTATATCCAGGGGTGCAACTTGGTCCTTCCAACAGCCTCCTATACACCTTCGCCCTTTTTTTTTAAATCGCCCTCTGTCCTTTCGCCCCCTTGCTCTCAAAGTGGCACGGAAATGTCACGTAAAAAGAACGCTGATCTTCGTTCGGCGAAGACGCTGAGAACGCGGCGGGCGCGCGGTTACGACCCAGAACCGAGTCGTTGGGCCACTTGCGCTTCCTTCCTGTTTGGGTGTCGTCTTTGCGGCGGTGCGAAAAAAAAAAAAGACAAGACCTCAAACAAGCTTTCTAACAGAAGGCACGGGAGTCGGGGGAATGAGATATCGAACGGCTTTAATTAGGCAGAGGGCTTTTTAAAATTTTTATTGCCCCCCCCCCCCCCCTTCTGCTATCAATCCACGCGAGCGAGCTCTCCGAACAGCGAGCGGCTCGAACCGCAGAACATTCTCCATCTGTTTCCAGTAAGACCGAACACTGAAGACTTTCATCTGGAAAACATTTCTCCCCAATTACCGGTCGCCGGCGTGCCGAGAGGCGCGGACGGAACGTCCCCGGAACGCCTGCGGAACGTTTCCGGGAACGTTTGTGACGGCCGGAGAGCCCCGTTCCTTTGTGTCTGCGCGCGTGTAGCCTCGCCACTGGTATTCCAGCTACTACAGTAATCATTAACGGTCGCCCATGCGCTCAAGATGCACCGATAAGCTTGATGGATGTTTGTGCGTGTGTGTGTGTGTGTTCGTTTCGTGCGTTTGATTTTCTCCTTTTATTTACTTATGTCTTTTTTCCACAAACAGCACGGGTGGGTCACGTGCCGTCTTCCGCGTTGAGCGCTCACGTTGGCACGCGTCTCTCCTCGTAACACAAAGCGAACGCCGGGCTTTTCTCCCGAAAACAAGTTAAGGTCTTCAGCACAAAAGGACGACCCTGAAATCCTTTATCGCCGGGCTGGCTCTTTCCCCCCCGATCCATTAAGAGGCACAAAGCCATCTGCATCCCGGCATTCAGATGAGCTCTCCGTGTACCAGCCTGAGTAATTAGATCCCCCCCCCCCCCGCCCCCCCCCGCCTCCACGCGTCGGGTTTAAACTGTTTGCACGCGGCTCCGATTAAAGGATCCATCGCCTCCCGAAGGCTAGCGCCGATGCTTTCGGGGAGAGGAAAGGGCGCGGAGAGACGTTTACTCGTTTGCTTCCTCCTCGCGCCCTCGTTATTCGCCGGCTCGTTTGCTCCGCCGCGTCCCGCCCGCCCGCCGCTCTCCTTAAGCGATCTCGTCTTGCATGTGCAAAAAAAAAAAAAAAAGAAAAAAAAAATCTTTACACCAAATCAATGCGACATTGATTCTTCTTCTCTCCCTCTCTCTCTCTCTCTCTCTCCCGCGTGAGCCTCGGTTCTCAGACGGCCGGCTGGCGGGCTGGCGGGCGGGCGGGCGGGTAGCGGGGGTTCCGCAGAGCTCGCCGCGTCCCGTCCTGCCGCTATCCGGGAAACGACGGCGACGGCTACGGCGGCGGCGGCGGGGAGGCTAACGCCCGAGGGACCGGCGAGTCGCCCCAGGCCGCCGCCCAGGGGACCCAGGTGGGAAAACCCCGGAAAGAGGTCCCGGGTGCGGGTGCGGGTGCGGGAGCGGGAGGAGAGGAGAGGTCCCCCCTTACGCGAGATCCTGCGGCTTTCAGCTCCGAGGACGACTCCAGGAAGCCGGACGTCGGGAAACGGGGCGAGGGGGGAAGGAGGAGCGAACGCCAGGATTACCGCGCGGCGTTCCCTGTGCCAGCCCATGGGAGGAGGGGGGGTACGCGCCTTTCCGTGCCAAGTACCCTTTCTTTGCAGACGCCGACTGGCAGCGATGCCATGCTGCCTCCGGAGTGTGCCACGTACCGTTGGGAGCAGGACGTGCCCGACTGACGGGTCGCTGACCGAGAAGTAAGGATGGCAATCTCACCATGTTATGAAATGTGGGGCATCGGCAAACAGAGAGAGAGAGAGAGAGAGAGAGAGAGAGAGAGGAGGCAAATGAATGAGAGAGAGAGAGGGAGAGAGAGCGAGCGAGCGAGCGCCATGGGAAACAGATGGCACATTTGGCTCTGTGCCAAAGCCACTGGGATGAATTGTCGCACGCCTGTGATTTTGCGACTTGTTGCTGGGCGGTGGGATGGGCCAAATGGGAAGGGGGGGGGGGGCCCGGGCAGCCGTTGGCATGGGGGCACCCCCCTCTATTCCCCCTCGACCCCCCCCCGGATGTGATACCCGTGTCTCAGACAACCCGTGACCAGCTGAACCTGTGTGACACTGACGCAGGTGCCCCCCTGTACGCGGGGATGCCTGGTGCCAGCTGGGGGACGGGGACGGGGGACGGGGGAACAATGGTTACACCGCCACCCCCCCGCCCCCCCCCCCCCTTCTATCGCCTGATCGACAGAGGCGAGAACAACACATTCAAGGCTGCAGTTTATGCACCGCATGTAAATATATGCAGAGTAGACAGGAACCCTCCCCCGCCCCACCCCTCACACTGCGTCTGTCTAAAATGGAGGGGCTCTTGGTCGCTGCCAGTCTTCCAGAAGGATTTATGGAGGTACCACATCGCAGCCGAAACAGAGACGGGGGTGCCAAGAACGGCGGGGAGGACCGTTGCCCGCTACCCATCCCAAAGAAAAGTGTTTGCCTTTGATTTTTTTTGACGCTGCCGTTGTTGATGTTGCTGCTGCCTCATCGCAGAAGAATCGCAGGAGATTGTTCTGCAATGGACTTGTGCCGTTTGAGGGATGACAATACGACATGCTTTGAGGGCACGGGTGTGGGGGGGGGGGGGGGGGGAGGGGAAGGCAACTCTGGATACCAACTGCCTGAATGCCTGAAGATCAATTTTAGCAGTACAATTTTAGCATGGCAATTTTCAAGGGTTCGTTACAGGAACGGTGCCTGGGTGGCCAATGAGGTCGAGCCTTTGCGCATATTAATTACCGCAATTTCAAGACTGCGGTCGTTAGCTCGTGGCTGGCGGACGCGAGGAGTGTGCGTCTGGGAGCCCGAGCTTCCTCTTCTAATTAGCGGGGTTTTTTTTTTTTTTTTCGCCTCCCATTTTGTCTCGACGAACGCGGAATTTCGGGGATAAGGAGGTACGTCGGATGTACAATTCCTGATTAATAAAGCCATCGGCGGTTCTGTGTTTTTTTTTTTTAACAGGAGGGGATCACTGTTAATGACTGTTTCTGAGCTCGCAGCTTAAATACAGCCAGGAAAGACATAAAGGTTTCCAGTGTATCTTGTTTGCTAAAAAAAAAAAGAAAATGTACATGAAAAGTCAGTCCTCTGGGCTACTTTCTTTGTGTACCTTGAACAAAGGAAGAAAAGGTAGGTTTTCCAAAAGCATCCGTCTCATCAGAACCCACACTGTGGGAAGCCTTTTGCATGTCTGATAGGGCTTTACATGTCTTTCCCATACAGTGTGTATACTGTACGTGCATTGAATTCCAGCGTGTCCTTTTCTGAAGGAAGACATTTTATGCATTCCTCAGTTAACCTTGACTGTAAAGATTTAGGGTATTCCTTTTTTAAAAGAGAATTTATCATTTGAGCTGTTTGATGACAGGAACTCATTTTATGGGAGATTAAAAATGTTCCTCATACCGTTTCATTTCAATGTGCTCACTGTACCTAATGAGGTTTCTCCCACGAATAAAATAATGATAAACATACAGTACATCTGATTTTGTTTACTCCCTCATAAACTAATGTCAAAAGAGTGAAATAATACAGTGATTCCAGTTGCATCTGTGCGTACAAAATATAGCACAGAACATTACATACCGTATGTGATTCCACAGAGAGAGAGAGGGGGGGTGAGAGGGAGGAGACAGACAGAGAGACAGAGAGAGAGGGAGAGAGAGAGAGAATTAGAGATTATTTACTTTAACAAATATACTTACAACAGGAATGAAAACCGCAATTACTGAAAATAAATTGCTTATCCCTACATATATTCTATCACAATCATGAACCAGTAAACACACCATTAAAAAAAGGTGATGATTATTATTATTATTATTATTAGGTTTTTACAATGCAGTGGACACACGCTATTATATTTATTAATTTCTAATTGTTTCAGAGAGGGGAGGCCAGAGCGTCCTTTCAGGCAGGAAGGCGCAGAGGCGCAGGGCGCTCCATCTCGCCCCAACCTTGAGCCGAACGTTACGGGACATTCCACACCGGCGGCAGAAATCCCGTCTCCATGGTGACAGCCCAAGTCCTCTCAGTCATTTTCTCAGACGGCACATTGGTGCGCCTGTGCTGGCGGAGGATGGCGGTGGGGCAGGAGTCACGTGTGCGCCGCGGACGCGCGTCCCCCCCCCCACCCCCGCGATGCTACGGATCCATCTTCTCCGTCGCTCTGAAGGCTCGGCTGGGCTTGGGCAGATGTGCTCTGCTATATTTAAAGAGACCGCGTACTTTTTTTCCTTTTTCTTTTTTTTTTCTTTTTACTGCTGCTGGGGTGTTTGTTTTTCTTTGTTTTTTTAAATCAGGTGCTTTACATGAAAAATCATCTTCACAGGAAAACGGCTGTCAACAAACTTAATAAAATAAGTCTGAACATGCATAGGGATATCTTTGTCGGGACAAAATTTGTATTTGTACTAAATGTATTTGAATTTTCATTTACATTTTCAGTACCAAATGCACAATGTACAGGGGGAAGAAAACAGGTCACTGAAAGCCACCCGGTTATTAAGATGATAATTTTACAGAACAGAACAGAAAATACATAAGGGTGAGGTTTAGACTGAAAGTGCTGAAGGTGCTTTGCTTGAACGTATGTGATTGCTCTGTAAAAAAAAAATAATATATTTGAAAAAAAAGAGAAGACATTCCAACATTAAAATGGAGTGCAGCGTAATTATCACTAAAACATTCAACCGGCCTCACGAACTAATCCCTGACCGGCATTGGGGGAGAAAAAAAATGAATTTCTTTTCATCTTCTCGTCAGAAATGCATTATATCACATATCTTTAATGCTATTAATAGACTCCGGGACTACCTCGGCTAATCTGCCGGCTGCTCTCCAGTCATGATCCTGTTTGCCATCTGTCTTAGCATATTGATTTTCGGGCCGTCCTATTGGTTCCTAACATAATTACGCCAGATCTCTTAGGCCAGCTGTTACACCCCGGCATCCGGGGGAAGCTCGCGGCCCGGGCCATTTTAACGGCGGCTGGGGATTGGCTGGGTAAAAAGGTCATTGGATATAATGGATCTGAATCTCCATTGTGATAATGAAGGAATTAATGACCTCAGCGTTGACATTTTCAGATATCGCCGCCCCCCCCCCCCCCCAAAAAAAAAAAGAATACATGAATACCTGAATAATGAATCCATCTGAATGATTTATAAATCTCATTAAAACAATGTGATAGCATCCAGATAAGGGGTAAAATATATTTGAATAATAATTTAATAAAACTATTATTATCATTGTCATTAATAATTCAGTTCTTTTTTAGTTCTTTTTTTTTTTTTTTACACAGAAGCAGTTGGATCACTCTCTTGGCTTTTAAGCAATGACATCAAGACTAGTTTTTATTAGATTCATTATTTTGATGAATGAAACCAATATAATTGAAGCATTAAATGTGCTGAGACTCTTAATTATTATTTTTTTTTAAATGAAGGTTAAGGACAAACCCCTTCCATTAATAATGAAAGAAATTGTACATTAACAGGCATAACAGTGAAATTTTTGCACAGAATTAATTTGCAATATCATATACTGATTACTGTTAAATGTTGTTTTCAATAAGGAATCCTCGAACTTATCTTTCAGAGAATAATATTATTAGACAAATTATTTTAACATTCTGATTCTAACATTTTGCACGTTACATATATGTGTACATGGATAACACTGACAATTACAATAATTACATTTCACCCAAATATGAAAACACACATTAACCAGAACTGCGAATGGAGTTTGCTATCCAATAAATAGCATTGCATCACAAATTGCATTAAATAAGCCTAAGTTTTAATTGTTTTGAGTGTAGACCTGGAAAATTCTCTTAAAATAATAACTTTTCTTCAAAAATATTTTTCACTGGATGATGAAGTTTGAGCTTCGCACCATTTCTCCCCCCCCCCCCCCCCCCCCAATTCTGTTCTCCATTTCCCAACAACAGCTGATAACGCAGTGATCGTTCTTCATTGGATTACATTCCTTAAGAAACATTAGACCAATAACAGGAAATAACGCCAGGGCACAGTAATGCAATACTGTTCCATTATGAGCAATAAATGGGGCTTGGGCTTTTTTCAGGAGACACACACACATATCATTATGTTTGTCAGGATATCTGTATAAAGGTTTCAGAGATAATCCTGTTATCAGCCATAAACCAAATTAAGGCCAGACATTGGGGTTATATATATATATATATATATATATATATATATATATATAGAGAGAGAGAGAGAGAGAGAATTAATATATATATATATATATATATATATATAGAGAGAGAGAGAGAGAGAGAGAGAGAGAGAAGGTACAAGCTCTCCCTTCACAATCTAATGTGAAAAATGAACAATGTTAATAATGAAATGAATTTTCAACTTCACTGCAGCAGAGCTTTGTCACGAGCTGCCCCTGCCGCACGAGCCGATTTCTGGGTGTTCAGCCGAACAGCCGAAAGCAATCTGGGCGCGGAGCGGCGGAGGACCCAGAATTGGGGTGACCTTTCTTCTGCTGCTGCTGCCGCTACTGCAGCCACCGACTCTTCCCCCAACCCCCCTACTCATCACCCGTTTCCATGGAAACTGCCGGGCGGTGGGGTGGTGGTGGGGGGGGAAGGCACTCACCTGACCACTGACACCCAGGTCAACGGTACACATATGGTAAGTTGAACTGACTCGATTAGCCATCCATCATCTTCCCCCTGCAGAGTATCATATTAAGTGTTTCCCACTTAAACCCTGGATATAAGTGCTATAAATCACCATAGATCCATGATCCATTTTTGAAATCTGCGTACTTTTCTTTTTTTTCTGGGGGTGGGGGGGGGAGTTGACGTGCCTATTTCAACCATTTAATCATGGAGAATGCCAATCCTTGAAATCGTAAAAAAAAAAAAAAGTAAAATGAGTCATAACTGGGGCCTAGTTTAGACTGGATTTTTTTTTCCAGGGAATATGTTGGGGGAATCTTATTTTTTTATATCTTATGTCTGTTAATTTCCCACCTCAGTGCTTTTCTTTGATACAAAACCCTGGACTTGACCCATCTCGGCTATCTAATGTAGCTACAGAGCTATGCTAAACACACTGCGCACGCTCTCCTTTTCGCCTTCAGCAAAGCGCGGACATATAAACATGGAAACAAAAAAAAAAATGCAATACTCCTTCAGCAGCCAACACCTTCAGTAAAAATGTAATCGCCGGTTGTGACGGCAACGTCCCAAAATTAATCGGCCTATGCCAGGTAAATTATATCCAAGAATCAACGCTAAACACTCAAATGCTTTTACTCTCTGATTAAAAACCCGACGTTTTTCAGGCTGTCTGTTTAATAGTAATAAATTGCAAGCGGTTTTAAGGCTGAATTATGGGTAGTTGGCCCGGAACGTGCCGGAGATTTGACCGATTGCTCATTAAGTGACGCGTTTTCACCCTAATAACTATACTAGGTCAATTGCGGAGACCAATGAGTGTTCGGCAAACGCATCAACTCCTTCCCCGTTAGTTAGTCAGCTGCTGTTTGATTGATAAAATGCAAATGAACAAATCAGCAATGCCTCACGGTTATGAATCTCTGGCGAAGGGCAAGACCCTGTCAAATAGCCCGGCTATTACTTGGAATGATTAATTAACTATTAATTAACACTGGGGGGCATTCAATCTAACCGCTATGGTGCTTTGTCCTTGACTCCGAATAATGAATCCCCCCCCACCCCACCCCACCCCACCCCCTCCAAATTTTAGCACAGTATTTCCCCTTCATTTCAGCAGTCGCCAAAATCGTGACGATGTGAAAGAACTTGATGTGACAAAAAAAAAAAAAAAAAAAAAAGAAATGTGACACTCGCTTAAAATTCATCCACTCACGGTGAGGAACAAAGTGCCGGTGAGGTTTAAAACCGCAGCGGGGCCGGGCCCCAGAGCCGAGGAGAGGGCCGCTTTCGCCCAAAACGGCCGGTCTTTGTGTCCGCCCTGACCGGCACAGGCGGGAATTGATGGGATTCATTCCCCGTGGGGACGAGAGGCCTTCCGAGCCGCACCGGGCGAGATCAATAGCGTGTCGATGCGCGTTTAAAGAGTTTTTTGCGGCGCGGTCCTTATTTTAAAATTAGTGAGACGGAACAGGAGGCGAAAAGGTGTGAATCGGCTGCCTCGTCCGTTTTCAGTCTGTTAGTGCGCAAAATCCTTAAAACCTTTTCAGAGCAGAAACTGAGGCGTACCGTACTTGGTGGAGTCTCATGGATTTTTAATATATTTTTCCCCAAATCTGACGTTGCTGTAATGCAAGAACACTGCAAATTAAATTGTGGAGCCTTTTAAAAATCCTTTTGGAAACTAATTTGATTTTATATAAGCAATTATCAAGCAAACCCTACCTGTCCACTTGAAATTAAGTCACTAGGATTTTTTTTATCTTTTAAAGTCCCAGAAACTCCAGCTTTCTGATCAAATTTAATTCCGGGTTGCAATGGCTGACGGGATGCAGAGTCTACATTCACATACAGTTAATTTAATAAATTAATCAATTCACCTGTGCAAACTGTTGTAGATCTTAAGCTGCGTTCGAATGCTTGTCTTAACGGGGAGTCAAATGTTTATTTGCAAACACGGGCAGCTCTAGTTCCAGTCTGAACAGATACATCAGCTCGCTCAAGCAACAAAATCTTCTCACATTCTCCTTCTGTCTCCTTCTGAACTGCCATGTCTCCACACCATCTGTAATCTACAGAGTGTCATTGCAGTTCTTAATTCTAAATTATCTCCGTGTGCAGATCACCAAATCCAATATAAAGTCTGTTAGCATTCAGCTGAGCTACAGTTAGAAACATAATGCTGAATGACCATCAGTGCCCACAGAACTGTCTGTAAATAAAAAGGAGATATGGCCCAGAAACCACAATGACCTCACACCTAACGCTCAACCGTTACCTTTTGCATTGCATTTACAATTTAGTCGGATCGGGATTACGGTACGCCTGTTCTCCACAGGTCATGTCTGATCTTGAAAACATCAGCTATTTTCTTTTTTATGAGTCCTGAGGCGATGTTTGTGGGTATGTCTGAATCAAAAAAACGAACGCGAGCCTGACGAACAAACAGCCTTTTTTTTTTCCAGCAATATAAAAACCCTCAGAGGAAATTAGAGATGCAGCTGGCCACAATAAAATGGAGAGTCGGACCCCGGAGGTCAAAGTTCACCGGGAGACTGCGCCTCGGAGACGGTGGGGTTGGGCGCTCTCAGCCAATGGGCTGGGTGCCTCGGCAGACTCCAAGATATATAACGGAGAGATAGAAAGACGTGTAAAAGGTCACGGAGGGGTGAAATATGAGGGGGAAATGATGAGGTCCGCGTGATAAACCTTTGTCGCCGGAAGAATGTGTGACAAATCCATAAAATAAAGCAGGCTTCCAGGGGATAAATTTTACCTGAAGGCAAAAAAACTGAGGCGCTATCAATACCCAATTTGAATTATTTAATAACGGTAATCTTAAAACAAGGGGTTCTAATCTGCTCACGTGCAGAGGTGTGCCGAAATTGAGAAAATCTACCTCCAGATAAATACGATTGGCTAAAATCATACTGAATACAATCATTTGTAGCTACGCGTTGATCGATCAATACGAGAGCACCATGGGACGTTTAACTGAGATAAACAATAACTTTTATTTTGAGTCAAGCTAATAATTTCACGTGGCTTCATCAGCCTCTTAAAATATATTTGTAACTGTGCAGAGATAAAAACCCTGGGAATTGCTTGTCGATTGGTAGAATGCCAACTATGACACTCACCAAAGGTATTTATGATCTCAGCCAAGGCTCACTGTGGGAACCGCATTTTTATGTATAACTCAGATTTAGATCGTTAGTTAGAAAATACATGTTAATAAAAAAATGCATTTTTATTGCAAATGATTACATTAATGGGAACGGGTAAGTTAATGTCACTCCCCAGTGAAAAACAGGCACATTTCAAGCCAGTGGAAAACAAACTATGGGCTGAATGGACCCTTCCTATCCATATACCACACGGTCTTATGGTATTATGTTGCAATATTCATACGCGGAAAGTGCTATGCCAGTAGAAATACATGTCTTTTGGTTATGGGTAGTATCAATTTGAATCGAAGGTAGGAACGTGCTTTTGTATTTATTTATTTTTTACATACATTCCGATGAAGCATTTGAGAGAAGACCAGCTTCATTTTTCTTTTGTAAATAGATAAGTAAAAAAAAAAAACTAAAAAAAAAACTGCTGATGCTACTGACCCATAACTTCATTTGAAAGACCTTATAAATAAACATTCCGCAGAAAGGTTGCCACCGAAATTCCCGATCCCAAAGGGCAGGTTTTCCCGGATAGCCGTGTTGCATTTTTATTGATACCGTGATTCATATGGAAATTAATTTCAGCCCCCCCCCCCACCCCCCGGAGCTCCCATTATTACCCCACGGTTGCAAATTATTGGTGGCAGGACCTGGACCTTAATTTTCAGGTTTTAATAACAGCCCCCCTCTCTTCTGTGGCCGACGCGGCGCTGGACGAGGGGCGCGAACTGCAGCGAGCGACCCGCTGGCACTTACGAAAGCGATCCGGCGTTCCCGCGCCTCCTCCGATCTCACCGTCTCCCAGCGGCCTCGGCGAACGGCCCGGTTCGGCCCGGCCCAAAACGAAACGGGCTCTGGGATTTCCGCTGGCCCTTAAATATGGACGGGGGGGGGGGGGGGAACCGGTGCGAGAACGATAGCAGTGGAAAAAGCTATTTGCGCTCTCTGAATACTGCACAATTAAAATGTCTTTCAAAGAAAATATTTACAACCTTAATCGTGTGGATCATTTCTGGTTGTGGCCCTGAACGACCGCATAGACCGTTCATGCCGCACAGCCACGTCCAAATGAGAAGTGTACAATAAACAATCACTGCCTATGATAGCTCTGTTAAAAATATATCAGAATCAGGTTATTTTCCTGAATATTACTCCTGCTGGGTGCTATAGGTAGATTCACAGGTTGACAGACAGACTGACAGACAGGCAGGCAGGCAGACAGGCAGGCAGGCAGGCAGGCAGACAGACAGACAGGCAGACAGATACAGCTATGGTAAATTATTTCAGGCAAACTATAGCTTGGGAGACACATGACGTGGATAAATGGCCACATTTTTTCCAAACCAAATAAATTTCTCCAGTAAATGCATGTAAACACACACACACATACAGGTGATAAACTCGGGGTGATGGGGCATGAATTGATTTCCATATGTAAACGAGCTCTTTAAAAAGCGTAATTCAAGGCCAATCCCGGGGAGAAACTTCAGGTGGATTAGTCTGCGGTGTCACGAGCGTGCCAATGATCCGAGCAAAGCGGTGTGGGGCCGAGGCATCACGGGAGCCGGGAAATCAATCTACTTCTTCCTGGACGAGATTGGTAGTATTTTGCGGCTCAATTTCAGAAAAACGCTGCAGCATAATTGGTGGGTTCGCATCAAGGTAGAAATTTGAAAGAATTTTACCGCTGCCTCTGTGGCTTGTTATCAGAGACAGTCCCGTGAAGCTCACAGGCATATACACACACACACACACACACACACACACACACACACACACACACACACACGTATGCACACACACACAGCACATACATGAACTCACACACACATGCAGACACACGCACATACACACATACACACACGCGCACATACACACACGCAGGCACACACACACACGCACGTACATGCACGCGCACACGCGCACACACACGCACATACTTACATGCATGCACACACACACACACACACACAACTTATGTGCACGCACACACGCACATACTTACATGCATGCACACACACACGTACATGCACACACACACACACGCACACACACACAATTCAATTTAATAATACTACGGCCTAAGCGCTGCAGTCCCAGGGCGCATTCTACATGTAATTGTTCCGTTTAAAAACGGGACCGGGGATGAAAACGCAAGAGAATCTCTCTCGTCTCCCAGCCTTTTCCGTAGGAGAGGGGAGGCGGGAGAAAAATAGCCCGTGATTCTGGTCCGCGGCGGCGAAGATTTAGAAAATATCCGCCTGTCACATAGATTGGATGCCAGGATGAAAAATGTCAAAACTGAGGATGACAAATCAAAGCCATCAGCAGAAGTGTCTCGCAGACGCGGGGAGTCATTTTTCACGATCGCCATCCGACCGCACCATCCCCCCCATCCCCCGCGTTAGATCAATGTTGCCTTGGTTACCCTTTCTTATAAATTATCCAAATTTGACAAATTGCTTTTTTTTTTTAGGGGGGGTGGAAAAATAAAGTGTGTTTTTTTTTTCATGAAACCTTTCTATCAAACAGAAACATATATATGTATTCATATATATTTCCGCTCTGCACAATAAATGCAGCCATATACTACAACTTGAAGCTTGGTGATATTTTTTAAATGTTCATTACCTGCTTATGTAAAATCTTGTTGGAGAAACAAGAAAGGCCGGTTGATCTGAGTTGTAGTAAACAGTCTTGATCTTGTCCATTCTCCTCAGCCATTGTGGTGGCTGGATACAGCTGAATGCTGCCCCCTACTGGTTCGGATTGACACTGTAATTAATTAAAACACTGTTGTAATGACTGACAGAGACATATTTGGCCCAATGACATATCAAGTGACTGCAACAATTACAGTAAAACAAACTGTCATTCATTTAAGCACATGTTACAGTTCTGCTTATGATATTAGTGTAATGATATTTAATCGCAGAAAAATAATTATTTCTGCTACTACAGCTGCAAATTTAACATACCATCTCTAAATTGATTAAAAATTGTAAAAATAAATAATTATTTTTTAAAAAGAAGATATTAAGCTGCACTGTATGTTCATATATTTTATGTAATTTGTTAAGATGTGCTATTTGGATACAGAGTTCCATATACGTAAATGTAAACGTGACAATGAGGGATTCCAACCCGAACACACCTGAGCACAGTGTGTGTGTAACAACCAGCCTGGTCCAGAACTCATTCGTTACATCCATTGCACAGCTGCATTCACTGCATTGTATGCCATTGTAAATTTGCTTCATTGCGATAGAAGCATTTGTTACATTATTACCGATGCATGCATTTGTTACGCTGTTACATTGTTACAAAGAGCCATATGCTGTAGCTGCGCCACAATGAATTCCCTCTGCACCAGTGATCCTGAAGCATGCACAGAGAAATGTTCTGTGGCAACCATAACATAACATAATGAGGAGAACAGGCCATTTAGCCCAACGGTGCTCGCCATTTCCCTACCCAGCCATGATCCTACCCAGCAGAGCTCGCGTGCACACACGAAAGGAGACCTGCGCCCCTTGAACTAGTTTAATTCAGAACGCATCGCTTTGTCTTTGACCGCGCTGAAATGGGATAACTACGAAACGCGGAAACTTAAAGTTCAGACCGCACCACTTACACGCCCGTGACCTTTTACCTGCCTATTGCAGTGGGACGAGAGCGGATCGAATCACCCCCAGCCCAGCTACGGCCGTGCAGGGAAAAGACTGCTGACCTTCAGCTCTCCTGATTGGAAGGGTCTGTTTCTCGTGGTGGGATTGATCTCTCTCTCTCTAACTTTCAACTGCAATTATGAGCGACTTCAACAGCCAGCGCCGCCGAACCTCCCTCACCGGTTCGGCTGCTGAAAGCCACGGGGCTCTGACGCGCATGCCGTGATGTCATCGGCGTAACCGTGGCATCGCGTCATGAGAAAACCCGGCCCCGTCGTACGTCGGCGCATCTGCCGTTCCTCCCCGGGTAAACGCCCACAATTTGGATTTGGGGTGACGAGAGGAACCAAGTCTCTGCTCCGGTCCTGAATTTTACATTTGCTTTTAAGGCACTGAGAGCAGATGCTCTAATCCATAGGGACTTGCCCAGTTTACATTCTTTGCATACAATCCATTTATACAGCTGAAGGAATTCTGCTTATGTGCCTTACTCAAGGGTACGGGGATAGCACCCCACCTGGGAATCAAAACTATGACCTTAGAGTTGTAAACCTAGCACCCTAGCCGAGTGGCAACCAACCCCGTTCCTGGAGATCTACCGTCCCGTAGGTTTTCAATCCAGCCCCTGGCAAAGCAGACCTCATTCAACATCTCGTTGAGCTGCTAGCTAGTAGAATCAGATGTGCAAAATTAGGGTTGAAATGAAAACCTAGGTGACGGTAGATCTCCAGGAACACAGCTGGTTACCACTGCCCCAGCCATTATGCTACACTTCACTGCAGTACAGAGGGAATTTTGGAACATACCTGGCTGAATGAATGAATGAATCGTTGCATTGCATGGCTGACTGTAGTGAGCAGTGGGTGGCCAGTAAATGATGCCCATTGTATGGATAAACCGCTCCATCATGGACTTCACAAAGTCTCCACACAGACATTTACACACTCTCTAAAGCTCTGGAAATTGCCATTATCAAAAGGACGCGCGTGTTAACGACGTTCGTCCCTCGGAGGTCTCGCCCACGCACCTGTGGCACGCCCAAGCATTTACCTACCTCCAGAGGAGGGTGGAATAATTGCGGCTCCGCGCTAATTACCCCTCAATTAACGGGTGTCAGCAGCGCTAACGGGGCAGTAAATTAATTAGATAGCGAGATCTCCATTGATTCGGTCACACACGTTCCGCGAATCCCTGCCGCCTTCAAAAAAAAGGACACGGCAAAAGCATGAAAAAGGGGCTTAATTTGCAATGTTCGCTCGTTAGGTCGCTTAATGTCTCCTAAACGAACAAAAAGCCCTCTTGTGGTCCTTGCGGAGATTCTGGCGGAGGTCCCAGCTGAAGCCTGCTTAAAATTCATCGCAGCGTGACAAATAAAAGCCATCGCCGCCGGTGCGTAAATCACACACAATTTGTTTTTTCCCTCGGAGGCGGTAAAATATTCATGGACAGACCAATTATTAATGTGATCCGCGATCTATCATGCGCTGGGAAACACACACCGTCAAGGAAGACCTCTGCATAATAATTTTATATGCTGTAATAAAGATAATAGTAATAATAACAAGAAAAATATTATTATTTTTTTGGAAAGTGTAATATAAAATTATAATGCGCATATATGTGTGTGCGTGTGTGTGTGTGTGTGTGTAAATTGCCGATATGTCTCCAGGCGTAACTTCATTTTAGGTATATTAAACTCCATATATTCACTGTCATGTTCAAGACACTGATGCATTACCGTGAATGTGGGATGGGTAGAGATATGCAAAGCTGACCAATAGCTTCCATTCATCGACGTGGCTGGTTATGAAAGAAGAAGAAAGCGCAAGATGAATCAAAAGCGGAAAACCTTGGACGGGCAAGCCTCTGCAAGACCTTTGTTCCAGAACGGAAGACGCCCCTAAATTCCTTTGGATGTATTAAACGTATGGGATCTCTTACAAATTGTTAAAATATATTCCCACAATCTTGTGCTGTCTTGTATGTTTTTGCATGCATTTATGCTCTAATATACACATATGGTTTGCCAACCATCTATCTTTCCTTGTCACACATATCTCTGTCAATTCCCCCATTGCTGTGACATGTAATAAGATTATCCAGCAAGCCTTTGTGTACACATTGTCAAATTGTGCAGCCGTTCACCACTTTTATGCTGTATGCAATTCCATAGAAATATAATATAATATAATATAATATAATATAATATAATATAATTAATATATAATATATGTGAAAGTAAGTCCCATAATGAGGTCAGGGGCCTAATTTAAACATCAGTTTTAGCCTCAGTTCAAAGCGCCACTGGCAGCCACAGAGCAGCTTAATCGATTCCCTGTCTCGTTCTCAATTTGCCGAAATGAAAAAGTCAATACCTGCAGCTGTGGTCACAGCTACTTGTTTAACTGATTTAAGATAAAGTGTACGAGAAATCAACCCGCGGTTTCAGGTAACGGCGTTGCGTCATAGGGTAACCTCTTATCTGCAAGAAGAAGAAAAAAAAAACTACCATTCAATCTCCATTTACTGCAGTCCATATTTACACTGACTGTTCCAGTCACTGTGTCTTTGGTCATTTCAACGGGTCGTTTGTATACTGTGCTTGTTTCATTAAGAGCAATGTTGAATTGATACTGTATGAGAATGAAATTAACCTAAGGAGAACGCTCACTTATATTGCACATTGTCAAGGACAAATCAGCTTTGTAAAGGTCACCTACCTGGTGCATTCTTGAAGCACCCCTGCGGAACCAAACGGCATTCTAGGATGACGTTTGTTTAATGTCCATTTTTTGTTGTCTTTTTGTCTCTGATGGAATGACAAGAGGACAGCTACACCTGCTTATCAATGACATGCATGCCAGCAAGCACAGGATTCATAATTTATGATCTAAACAGAAACCAAGCAGAAACCTTCATCAGATTTTAGTCACTTATTTGTTCTTGCCGGTAAAAAAATAAAAAATAAAAAAAATCTACCAGATGTGATATGAAGAACACATTTTGAATTGCCACAGTAATATCAAATAGCCGTAAATTCATTGCTGTACGTTCAGTATGAGATGAAAGTATTTTCATTTTTCTTTCTTGAAAATGTTTGCTGGAAAATAAGTGGTATTGGAGAGGACAGTATTTTGAAAAAATATTGACAGGCTTACTACAATCAGCACTGATCACCGAGGTGTGCCTACTCTGAAACTGGCCATTAAATAACTAAGTGCTCATAATGTCCACTCTTTAAAGATATAACTATCCAAAAAAAGGCAATTATTAGTGCAAAAAATCTATTGTCCTAAATTCTCACAACCATTGTATGACCGGTATAATTGGTAACAGCATAGGCTGAATAACATATGCTAAAGAAATGATTTAATGTTTTAATTTTCAAAAAGGTCTGGTACCATTACAATAAACAAGGGGTGTCAAACTAAATACCCAGGGGGGTAGGCGCACTGTCGGTGGATTTCGGGGTTTCCTTTCAATGAGCTGCTGACTGAGGCCTTTAGAACACGGTGTGTGGATTCTTTAGCCAGTCAATGACTTTAATGTACCCCTGGTGCCAAAACAGCCCAAAAATCAGAACACACTGCGGCCCTCCAAGACCAAAGTTCGAAGTTCTGTGCTATAAACTGTAAAGCCTGGGTTTTCAACCGGGATGTCCTTGAAGGTACTGTCGGGGGTCCCTGGCCAGACCTGACATGCAATGACTATATATAGACTTGGAAAAATATTTGAAAATATAGCACGTTTTGTACCTGTATAGTCTTTTTAAACTTAGGATGGTGGTCCCTGGGAGGCATTTGAGCCTGGCTGCTGGTCCCTGGATCAGAACAAGGTGGAAAGTCCCTGTTATAAAGGACCGGAGGAAGCAGTGTTACAGCGCCCCCTGCCTTCCAGGACCAGCTCCTGCAGCAGATCATCGTCATCTTTGGCCAGGTTGTACACAGAGAGTGAGATCTCATCACCTGGCAGCAGGGGGCATCACATTCACACTGATGGTAGGTGTCCGTGCTTCCCTGCACCTCATGCCCCCATTTTCACCAAATCACAATTCACCATTCACCATTCACCATTTTCACCAATTCACAATTCACTGATTCACCATTTTCACCCATTCAGCACTTCACCATTTTAGGCACTTTGAGTCCTAGACAGGGCTGAAGGCCTTGCTGAGGTCAGGAAATCAATCAGTCCAATGAGTGGACTGGACAAATGATCAATTTTCCATAAACTGATATTTATGTTTAACATGTTAATCTAATAGCCAATGAGCGTCTGAACTCAGATCCCAGGAGAAGATTCTCACTGCTCAATTGCCAATTTCAACAACATTTATGCGACAGGAATGTGAATTTCAGAAAAAAATAAAAAATAAAAATCTAATGACAATTTCATGTGAAGTCAGATAAGGGCTTCAGTCAAATGCAAACTCAGTGGGAGACTTCAGACTGGTGACATAGATGACAGATAACAGAGATGTTGGTGTGGAACAGGCATTGTGTGCGTTCCTGCTGTTTGGCGCCACCTTCTGGCTGATTTGGGCCACGTCACTCAGTCCAGACAGGAAGGGGACAACAGCTGAAAAGGATTATCTCGCAAGCGTCAGGTTTGCAGTGTGTGCTGATTTTTGTTGGGGTGTTTGTGACATCAGAGGTACATTTCAGCAATTGACTGGCTAAAGAATGCATGCAGCTAGTTAATAGTTTTCACAGGCTTAATAGACAGCTGATTGAAAGGAAACTCACAGGCACTGTGGCCCCCTGGAAATTTAGTTTGACAGCCCTAGATAAGCTCATTGATGAGCTTAGAGACCTCATTGCTGTCCACTCCAGGTCAGGGTCAAATGTGCATTTTGAATTCTTTGTCTATAGATTTCTGCAAAATTGGCAAACGCTTCAGGAAACACTGTCAGCGAAAAATGTTACTAAATGTGTGAAAACCCAAAATGTGTGACAAAAAAAAAACAAAAAAAATATTGAATATTGGTGAAAATACATCTTTCTTATTTGATTAACCTGCAGGGCATTTTCTTTGGGTCTAAAAGGGTAATTGCTTTAAAAGTATTTGACCCAGATCTGATCTCATCATGTCAGGAAAGTATCTGAGCATGAATAACAAGCAACTTGGCGAGTTATTCTAAAGTATTGGGTTTCAGCTGAAGTTTGTTTTGGCAGAGTTTATGTTTTGATGGGTAATCTACTTCCAGATTTTTTTCTTTTTTTAGTGAGGAACATTGCACAATTCAACATCTGTTGGCGTAGGTAGAGTTCTGGATTTTTTTTATGTGCAGCAGGAGCCAAATGCCTCACGTACATTAGACGACCCCTAGACAACTAAAGTCTGTCACACTCTTTCATTTAACAGCAATCTGTGCTAAGTCATGGGTTTTTAATTTCAAAGGTGTACACATCTTAGGACTCTGAGCCTTATAATGTGCGAATCATGCAGCTTCACACATTTGTAAGACTCCAACGAGATTCTTCTGAGATTTTTTTTTTATCTTAGGCCTTCTCATCCTGTCGGAAATTCACACAGTTGCACAGAAATGTGCAGTTGTCGGGCAAAGAAAAACGTGTCTATTGGCTGTTGACAGGATTATAAATTGCATCACTGACCATCGCAAGCCTTTTGAGCCAAGAATGAAGACTTACGATAAATATTAAAACATGTCTGATATCGTCAGGACGGTCAAGACAAGAAAAAGGACTCATGAACTCAGTCTTGAAACGGTCTCATAATCGTGAATCGTGACGGGGACTGAGGTAAGATTGGGAAGATTTTATTATGACTCCTAAGACTGTAAAATCGCTTAAAATATTGACTGTTGTAAGGCCAGCATTAGCTGGAAAGATACAGTGAGGGGCCTGTTTATGGAGCTGGGGTTTTTTGTCTGTGTATTGTACTTTTGCAGTGCTGTAGCACTGCAAACCATTCTCCACAAGTCTTGAGTCAACAAAGATCAATGACAAATTATGCATAGTTTTAGTTAATATTTAGGGCTCCAAGCATGTAGCGCTGGAACCATTTTGTTTTTGTTGGAAATCTTTCTTTCTTTCATTCAATGCACTTTTGACTGCAATTCCAGTTTTGTTCCAGCAAATGTTTTCAGAGAATCTTTGGATAGGTTTCTTAAATAATAGGACAGAGAGAAGCTTCCATTTTTGTTTGTTATTCTGGCATGATTTTTTTTTTCATGTTTGTGGGGAAATCAATGCAAGAATTTAAGCCACGGATGTGACCAGTTTCGGGTCTCCAGCATTTCCCTTTGCTCCATTCCTTTCACTTTCAATCTTTAAACCACCCCTTTTTTTTAACACAAACCAGAAAAGGACATACCCAAAATGACTCTTCTTGAACTCTCTTGACTACAGCCATAATCTTGGTCTCTACTGAAATTTTGTTTTCCAATAGTCAGAATGAGTTTAAATATTACTGAAACAAAGTAATAGAAGCTCAAACGCCGCATGAGGGGAAGTTTTTTTTCTAATTTCTTTTTTTTTTAATGGTAACAGATGCCTGTGGCTGTACCCGGTGGGTTTGGAAACACAATGGAGCCACAGCCACAATGCGGGACAGATCCTGGTTCGAAACAATACCATCAAGAATGAGAACTCTGCATTGTTTCTTCTGAGCTACAGTATGTCTAGTTGGGTTTCCAAAAAAGGCTATTTGGAGACTCCAAAACGACTGTTCAGTAACAAAAATGATGATATGGGTCTTTAGGGGTTAAGTCCCTGCAGCTGAGAAGCATCCCCCCACTCACTGCAACAAAGGATGTGTTAATATCCAACACGTTTTCTGTGTTACTACCTTTCTGTCACTTTAAACACATTTTGTCTCAGTCAGTAGTTTTTGGTTTACAAAGTAGGCTATACAATGCATGTGTTACAACAGGAGACTTAAAAAAAACAAAAACAAAAACACAGACTGTTGAAAGTAACACAAAATGTGTTGTCCCGAATTAGACGTGGAGGTGCGTTAAAGATGACACGTCGCGTGTGGTTTTTAACACATCTGCTTCGAGAGTGCCACGGCCCGACGCTCCGGCCGCCGTTACCAGAAAGTTTTAAATTTGTCTCCTCGGATCGTGAGACCTTTTTGACATGCGGTTGGAATTGCGCTCGATTGTTTCGTTTCATCGCAAAACTTCCAGCGGTATTTCATATGGATCTTTTTCACTAACACCTCCATCTCGTCTCTTTGCCTTACGGTCCCGCTTTGGAGAGTGAACGAAGATCGGCAGTGTAGCATAATGGGTAAGGAGTTGGTCAGCCACAATGCGGGACAGATCCTGGTTCGAAACAATACCATCAAAAATGAGAACTCTGCATTGTTTCTTCTGAGCTACAGTATGTCTAGTTGGGTTTCCAAAAAAGGCTATTTGGAGACTCCAAAACGACTGTTCAGTAACAAAAATGATGATATGGGTCTTTAGGGGTTAAGTCCCTGCAGCTGAGAAGCATCCCCCCACTCACTGCAACAAAGGATGTGTTAATATCCAACACGTTTTCTGTGTTACTACCTTTCTGTCACTTTAAACACATTTTGTCTCAGTCAGTAGTTTTTGGTTTACAAAGTAGGCTATACAATTCATGTTACAACAGGAGACTTAAAAAAAACAGACTGTTGAAAGTAACACAAAATGTGTTGTCCCGAATTAGACGTGGAGGTGCGTTAAAGATGACATATCGCGTGTGGTTTTTAACACATCTGCTTCGAGTGTGGCACGGCCCGACGCTCCGGCCGCCGTTACCAGAAAGTTTTAAATTTGTCTCCTCGGATCGCGAGACCTTTTTGACGTGCGGTTGGAGTTGCGCTCGATTGTTTCGTTTCATCGCAAAACTTCCAGCGGTATTTCATATGGATATTTTTCACTAACACCTCCATCTTGTCTCTTTGTCTTACGGTCCCGCTTTGGAGAGTGAATGAAGGGCGGTAGTATAGTATAATGGGTAAGGAGTTGGTCTTGTAACTTATGGGTCGTAGATTTGAGTCCCCACTAGGACACCGCCGTTGTACCCCTTGAGCAAGGTACTTAACCTGCATTGCTCCAGTATATATCCAGCTGTATAAATGGATTCAGAAATGCTACGTAAAAAGTTACGTAAGTCGCTCTGGGCAAGAGCGTCTGCTAAATGCCTGTAATGTAACAAGACATTGGTGATTCATTCTTACTTTCTCAAACATCAGACTCTGAATGCTCTAGCTCTTTAAAAATTCCCTTTGGCCTCACGGTGTTCTCACTGTGGTTTCCCTAATCTGATTGTGTGCATCTGATTGTGTCGTCGTTTCTGCCGTCCCCCGCGATTCAGATAAGCGTATCTTAACTTGATTTGTTTCTGCTGTTGCTAGTTATAGAACATAGTTGTGTGTAATTTAGGTAATCTTTTTTAAAACTTGTCTCAACTGTTGCTAGTCAGCAAGCTTAGTTGTACGTTAGCTGAGAATATCTGTAGTTGACTTGCTGTTGTTAGTTAGTTAAAGGCGTTAGTGAAACTGTGTGTGGGGGTTGGTGTTTAACTGCCCCGTATTGTTGAGCTAATTTCGAGTAGCTTCACCTGGTGCTTATCTGCCCCAATGAAGCTAATGCAAGCACGTAATTGTCACCCGGTATTTATAGCTCCAGCGGACGTGATCTATACGGTGTATATGGGTCACTGTTTCATGCCTTCAAGACGGCAGTTTAGTGCAATGGGTGGGGAATGTTTCTTGTAACCAAAAGTTTGCAGATTCCCAGGTAGGGCACTGCCGTTGCAGTACCTTGAGGAAGGTACTTGACCTGAATTGCTCCAGTATATATCCAGTTGTATAAACGGATACCATGTTAAAGTTGTGTAAGTCGCTCTGGATAAGAGTGTCTGCTAAATGCCAGTAACGTACCACTTAAATTCAGTATCAGATTAAAGGCCTTTACAAGGGGTGATTATGCTGAAATAATGCGAACTGCCATCACTGCACAAACGGAAGCATTTCAACTGTGTCACGGTCATTTCTCATACCTGAAACTGAGGGTTTTTCATAGTGAAGCATGTGTGCAGTCTTTAATTATTTACTGCTTGTTTTGCTTTGATGGTACTGAGTAAGTTCTGACACAGTTGAATTCATACGAGTGGAATGGCTGTACTGAATGACAGCAATATTTCAGGTGTCTTGTGGAAACTTTTGAGCACTGTGTGCTTTTTTTGTTTTTGTTTATTTTATTTTATTGGCCTAGTCGTGTGTTTCAGCAGATCCTGTAAGGAGGTGAAAGGGAGGGGTGATTCAGATTGAGACAACGTTATTGATCCCAAGAAGGACAATTCATTTGCAGTTTACCCAGTCCATACACACAACTCCAAAACTCACAGACAAGGTGTCATGCCCCCGTGTTTCGTTTGTCATATGGTTTCCCTTGTGTTCCGGTTATTTCTGTTCCATGTGCCTTGTTCCTCACCATGTTTTTGCTTTTCCCCACAGGGTGGGTGTGATCTTTCCCCATGCACTCCCTAATCACTTCCAGCCCTCAGCAATTTTCACACTCGTTCAGGTCGCATTCCTCACACCCTCCCTGATTAATTCCAATCAGCACCAGACTATAAAGCCACACTTTTTGTTTCTGTCTTTGCCAGATCGTTGATTTGTTGCCCAGTGTCATACCTTGCAATCGCGTTAAAACCTAGCCTAGCACTATTTTCTATACCCTGTTTTCTCTGCACCTTCCTCGGTTTCCTCACCTCGCACTGTTTCCTTGGCCACAGATTGTTTGTTCATGTACCTTGTTCAGTGTTTCCCTGTCTGTCGTGCCTACGTGTTGTCTGCGTTGCGTCTTGTTCCGTGTTCCCCTGTTCTCCCCAGTTACCTCCCCAGCTCCAACCTCCCGATCCAGCCCGTCCTTCGCCGGCCTCCCAGTCTCCAGCCCAGCTCCACCACTGACACCGGAGATATTCCGTTCAGCGCCCAGCCGGATTCCGGATCCCGGACCCCACAGCCCCTGCTCCAAGCCTGCCTGGGTTCCTGCCACAGCCTGTTCAGTGCCACGCCAAGCCGGATCCCGGACCTCTGCACCTACCCTCACGGTTCCTGTCCCAAGTCTCTCCTGATTCCTACCGCCTCTGTCTGTACTCGAATAAACCCCTTTTTGTATTCCATCAACTGCTGCCTCTGAGTCCTGCATTTGGGTCCTGTCCGAGACCGGTTCTTAACACAAGGTAGTTATGTCAGAGGCAACAGATCAACATGAGTCAATACAAGGAAGAGGGTACAAGGGTAAGAGAGGTGTAAACGAATCAAACTCGGGCATCTACTATTGCTATCACTCAGGTATCACTACTAATTGTCTGCACAGTGGGCATCCACATTCCAGGTAAAATGATTCTCACAACAAAAGATCTCTTTCGCAGGTGCATCACCAGAGTACACCTGGGAAGCGCTGCAGCTCTCCAAATTAACCGCATGCACTTCCTGATTTCAGCTGAAGTTGTATGACTATCACAGGTGGCTTTGTGTGGTGTATAAGTCAACAGTTGACAGCATCGCTGTGATCAGATATGCAACATGCCAGCAAGGGGCAGCATTTTGCTGTTTCTTTTACACCACTCATGTCACACGATGCACTGGTAAAACGGTAATAATAATTAAAGCCGCAAGCGGCGTTGGGAGGGGTCCAAGCATTGGCACTATCGCGCCCCCATGGAGCGATTTTTAAATGGTTTTGTCCTCATGATCATATACCTTCACCCAACATATCTACTGCATCGCCATGGATGTCTCCTAGCCGCTAGGCGTAAAGGCCTTTACTATGTCGTAACACTAAAGGCTGTTTTATACTTCTGCATAGTACACGTAAAAATGGGTCTGTGTAGGGGTTGTGCGCAATGTGCGGCATGTGCGACGGTTGCAGACCACGGCCGCGTTGAAGACGCAGACGTCCTCAAGAAATTAAAAGCGCACAGTTAGCAACCAGTGCCCGCATACGCCGTAAAGAAGATGATTGGTTGACCGCTGACATGAGGTCACTGGCATACGGCTTTGACTAACAGGTTATAGCAGTTGATTCACAAAACCCGTAGGCAACGTTAAAACTGATAAAAAACTACACCCTACGGTGTCGGATTACTTGCGTCGCCATGGATGTCTTCTAGCCGCTTGCCGTAAAGAAGTTTACTAGATGTTGTAACACTTTAGATTTGGAGCTGCAGCTCTTCCGCACCCCAACTAATAAAAAAAGTCCAAATGGCGGGCAAACAATATGGCGGACATAGGTGGTCCCGATAGTTGTAGTCCCAAAGTTGTAGAGCATATTCAGATGCATCGGTCAATTAAGTTTTCTGTTGATCTGACTTATGGTGTGGGAGTTATGGCCTTTTAAAGTATGACCCTTTGTTATAGCGCCACCATCTGGCCGACATAGGTGATTGGTAGTGCCTGAGTAGTGGGGGGCCATAGGAACCAACCTACCAAATTTGGTTGGTCTACAACTTATGGTTGCTGAGCCTCAGACATTTTAGCGGAGAAAACTTCCAAGCCCCAACTAAAAAGTCAAAATGGTGGGCCCAATGGCAAAGAATGTTGAGCACGTTCAGATGTATAGGTCAATGAAGTTTTGTGTTGCTCTAACTCATGGTGTGGGAGTTATGGCCTTTTATGCATGACAACGTGTTATAGCGCCACCATCTGGCCGACATAGGTTATTTTTAGTGCCTGAGTAGTGGGGGGCCATAGGAACCCACCTGTCAAATTTAGTTGCTCTACGATGGTTATGGTTGCTGAGCCTCAGACACTTTTAGCAGAGAAAAATAAGAATATTAATAATCCTAACAGATACAATAGGGTTCCACCAGCTTTGCTGCTTGGACCCCTAATAATCAGATAGAGGTATATCAGGTTTGTTATACAAGCTGGTTTTGGGCCAATTGCACCATTTCCAGCTGGAGTTTACATAACAGAATTATATTATGACTGGACCAGCTATCCAGACCTGTTAAACTAAGTTTTAGCTGTTCTGGTTGTATTACAGTTTTGTGGTCTAGGGGTTTAAACCTGAGGTCTGAAATCCAGCTAAGTATGTTACAGTCAACCCCATGTTTTTTGCCGTTGTTTTTTTTGTTTGTTGTTGTTCTAGCTGCTCCTGCTGCTGTTGGTGTTGTTGTTTTTGTTGTTGTTGCTGTTGATGGTGCTGTTGTTGTTGCTGTTGTTGTTGTTCCTGTTGGTGTTATTGTTGGTGTTGTCATTGTCTCTGTTTTTACTTTAAACAATGAACCCACAACTCCCACTATACCAGCCATCATTGAAAGTCATCTGAAACTGCTGTAAATGTCAATAAAAAATGAAACTAAAAAACAGATTTTTATTTTTATGAGCTATCCCTTTAATGAGGTCCATGACACATTAACAGGTGCATTGGTTAAATAAACCTGTTCATGACACATTAACAGGTGCATTGGTTAAATAATACTTGCAAGACAAGCAGATACTCTATCCCACCCTCATTCCTCTCAGTTGTCAAAAACAACCCCCCTCACACACCCCCCCCCCCCCCACACACACCCCTAATACATGTTGTAGATTTGCAAATGCTCTTGTTCATAGGCCTAACATTATTTTCTAGTAATGCTAAAATACACACAATCTTCCTGTCCAAGGACTTCCACCCGAACACATTCTCTGTGCGTACTCTCTCGGTTTCCGGCAGGAGTAATTCCAAAGTAAATGATTTAAAAAGCTCCTATTCTCCGCGCTGCTGCAACGATCACTATCTGCAGTAATACTGGATAAAATCAGTTTTTTTTTTTCAATACACGCGATACGATTTACTCTGCCTAGCTGGCGAGCAGGTTTGCGTCGAGCTGTCGAAGCAGGAGGGGGAGAGGTGTGTCCCAGACGAAGGTCATTCCTAAAATTGGATTACCCACGCAGAACGTAATGCCCCAAACTTGGAGGACCTTTTGTTTCCTGCTTTTCAAGTCGGTCAGTTCAAATGGGCATTGTCCACCTGACCGTGCGGACAGCTAATTTTTAAGGCCAGATTGGCCACAGTCCAGGGCAATCACAAGACTGGCCATACAGTGTCTCGAGGGGTAATTTCTTCATGCCCTGGGGTATTTCATTCTTAAAGACATATATCATACATATTCTACAGTAGATTTCAGCAAAAAAGGTTAGCGTATAAACAGTAGCCAATACGTGCATCAATACATTACAGGTGCAATATTGCATTACATTTTTTACATTACAATACAGGCATTTGGCAGACGCTCTGGATAAGAGAGTGTACAACAAAGTGTATAACCAAAACCAGGAAGAAGTGCGTTGAAAACCCTAGAGGGAAGTACAGTTCCAAGAGCAGGGAACGACCGCGTAGTTTAACTTGGTTTAACTTGGTTAATCTGGGTAAATTGCATTGCTTCGGAAGCCAGTCTAAAAAAAAATAAAATACAATGTGCTGCTTGATCGTGTCTTCTGAGGAAACTGTGCCTTCGTAACTCGCGTTTGGGAACTCGCCTGAGAGAAACTAAGGTTACAGAAGCGAAATGCAGGTTACATTTTTGCGAGTTGATGGTTAATCCGGATCTGAGAACTGCTTCCTCTCGCGTCAATTTTATGGGACCACCAAAAATCCCCCCCCCCCCTTTTTCGCGAGTTTACGGTGGGAGCAAGGGAAGCGGAACGAGTCCTCGTCTTCGCAGACGCCTACACGCACTTACGAGTGAAAGCAGCGGCGATAAGAAACAGGTGTGAGAACTCGGATGACGACATACAGGGGGGTGGGGGGGGGGGGTAGTCTAATATAGAAATGCGGTTCTGCGGTTGCAATTGCATGGGGGCGGGGGGGGAGCTTGCAACTGTAACGAGGTGGGTGAGGGGAAATTCTTTGAACGAGTCCCCGTCTTCGCAAACACCTACACGCACTTACGACGGAAAGCAGCGGCGATAAGAAATGTGTGAGAACTGGGATGACGACATAGGGCGCGTTAAAAAGTGCTCAAAAAAAGTGCTGGTGCTCATGTAAGCAATGTGCAGAAGAACCCGGTACGGTTTTCCAACCCAACTTCAGCCACTGAAGTAAAGGAGCCTTCATGCAGTCCTTCTCCCGAGACGTTTGTCGACGATCCAAACATCCGCAAGGCCTTCAGGTCCTCACACAGTGATTCTTCTTTTTAAAAAAAATAAAAAAGATTATTACGGCTGCGACTACCTGCAGCAGCTCCCCACGTAGCACGCGCCGCAGGGGTTTCGGCCTATGAAAGTCAGCATGTCCAAGCAGCTCAAAGCGGTCACGGCCAGGAAAACCTCGTTCGCGTCGTGAAGACGGATTTGATTAAGCACGTAGAATATCCGGAACAAGTGATAGGGAACGAAGCACACGAACATGACCAGCACGAAGCACAGGCTTTTGACCTGAGCCCAGAACTCCTGGTGCTGAGAGAAGTTGGTTTTGTACTTCCGCAGGACCAGCACGAAGATCCAGACCTGGCAGCCGACGAGCGGGAAGGTGACCAGGAGGACGACGGCGATGATCACGTAGTTTAGCACCTTGACGGGGCCTTGCTGGAGCTCCCCGCCGAAGTTGAAGCAGGTCTTGTTGCCGCCAAGCGGTTTCGTCTCATTGCCGGCAAGCGGTTTCGTCTCATTGCCGGCAAGCAGTTTCGTCTCATTGCCGGCAAGCAGTTTCGTCTCATTGCCGGCAAGCAGTTTCGTGTCATTGCCGGCAAGCAGTTTCGTGTCATTGCCGGCAAGCAGTTTCGTCTCATTGCCGGCAAGCGCTTTCGTGTTGGCGCTTTCGCCGTAATTGATGGCGAAGATGGGGAGGACGACGGCGAGCGTCACGGTCCACACCGCCGCGCTCGCCAGCGCGGCGTGCAGCTTCCGGTGGAAGTCCACGCTGCTCCCGCCGCGGAAGAAGCCCAGGTGGCGGATCACCAGGATGACGACGTAGAAGATGAACGTGATGTACATGTGCCCGTGGATCATGCCGCTCACCACCTTGCAGAAGTCCCTGTTCATCGGCCACGAGTTGGTGGCGTAGAAGTAGATCCGGAACGGCACGGTGAGCAGGAAGAGGAGGTGGACCGCGATCAGGTTCAGCACCGCCACGGTCGTCACCGATCGGACGTTGGACTTGAGGACGCTGATCATGAGGCCTATGCTAACGATGCCTCCCGCAAGTATGACGCTGTACATGGTGGCCAAGGCGTTGTGGTATTGGTTGGGAATGGTTGAGTTGATGTTGTTGGATTGATTCCCTTGTGACATCTTCTCTTTTGCTATCCTGGGAATTGAAATTCAGTGCAAAGAAGAAGAAGAAAAATATTCAAAAATCCATTACGCCAACATTTTGATTCAATACTCCACAAAGAGCCGAAGCAAGTATCTCTCTGTACTTAGGACCAAATTAGGATGGCTTTTTTTAAATACAAATTTGAGTAACAATTTAAGGCAAGGCAAGCAATCCTGTGAAATATTTTTAAGAAAAAAAAGGGACAGATTATCAATTTGTGCCTACATTTATATTCATCAGGTAATGTATATTCTACAAGTAGCTTTATCCATATTATCAATGCGATAAGGCATACTGGTCAAATTTGACATTATGGCGTTGAAAAAATGCTGTGAATGCATGCATTCACTATACCAGGTATGGCAAGGCTATGTAGACGTCTGACCCATCAACATTGTTTATTGAAGAAAAACACTCAATATTCAAGGAAGTCCAGTGTGAAATATCATGTATGTTCATGACAATCATAATTTTGTTTACCCAATCTTTGAGGTTACGAAAAGGTCCTCCTGTCATTTGAATCATCCTCCATTTCAGAGTAAATGATATGGATGATGATTCAAATAATAGACAAAAGCTGGTAATTTGAGCAAGACAGGAAGCCTGTGGTTTAGAGGCACACGGTGTCCTTTCTGCCTGGACTAAATTGCAGTTGACAACTGTTGTTCTGAACAAGGGAGAACAGATCTAAAATGTGTGTGTGTGTATGCGTGTGTGTGTCTGAAAATGAAAAATGGAATTCTCCACTACAAGTGAAAGTTGTTCAGTCAATTTTTTACTTGAATTAAAAGTACTGGAGTACTTGCTTTTAAAAATACTTAAGTATTCAAAAGTACATTTTCTTTTTAATGTCAACACACTGTTGTATTGTTTCTATGATGCATTTACAGAAGCTCATTTACACATGCATTTTTACTGTTATTAGATAGCAACACACGATAGATAGCATTGCCTGAAATGTGAAACAGTTGGATGACCCTTCGCTCAAATTCCATAAAATTTCATCTGACCGATCCTACCATAAAAACTGCAACCACTACAAGCTCAGACAACTTCATAATTAGCAAACGGGCTACCGTTAGCTAACGTTTACAAACCTCGACATCAGGGGTTAAATTGGGATTTGGGAGGTGGGTGAAAAAAGGTACAATGAATGTCTCAGCTCAAAACAGTTGTATCCTTAATGTATTGTGCGCATATTTGTAATTAAGGAAAACAATGTTTTAAAAAGAATGTATACTATTGATGCAAGCTTTTACATAATATATTTCAAGTTTATTGAGTGTCATTAAAGCTGAGAATTTTTTTAACCCACGAAAATAACCAGTCATCCTCCTCTTGTCCTCACTTTCTGCCTCCTTTATCCATCTTCCTTAAACTGGTGATGCGCAAAACTTTCATTTAAACTAATCATTGATTTCAAACAGTTTTAATTAATTTTCAGTGATTAACAAGCATGCAAACATCTGACTAATCAATTGGAAAGGGACACAGCTTCTTCGCATTGTGTTAGGGAGATTAAATGATAAATGCGATTTAGAAAAATCCGTTCTAATCACTAAGCAGTGGCGGAATCTTCCGCCGATTTCCACTGAGTATCAATACAATTAATCCACAAAATAGGCTAGGCCTACTCAATACTATCATATCTAGCCAGCTCTCCCCAAATAGGCAGTTTTAGCGAGTAGCCTAGGCCTTATAGCCTACATTTATTTTAATTTGCAGTACGGAATCGTGCACATTTTGTTTGCGGATACATGCACTTCTTTCTCCGCGCACTCCTAATCATGGCAAATATCTGCAATGCATAGATTGCAAACAAAATTTAAGTGCAGTTTTTATTTTTGCTGGGTTATTCTGAAAACTAACAGTAGATAACAGACTGGTGTATCCTGTTTGTTAAGTCTAGACTACTTGGTGATTAAAACGGATTTTTAACGGATAAATTGAATTTATGATTTAATCCCTCAAACACGGTATGAAGAGGCTGTATGTTAGGCTACTTGCCATATGATTAATCCGATCGTTGGCATGCGTTTGATTATAAAGGAAAAATTACTAATGAAAATAGGTTGAGATCAATGATTAGTTTAAAGGAAAGTTTTGCGCCCCACCAATTTTCAGGTCACCAGTCGCCGCTGAATGAAACGTTATTTATGTGGGAAATATTCAATCCTAGCTTAGCTGCTGGCCAGCAACCTGCTGATTTTGCTCAAGCAATCAAAGTTGCCGTTAATAATAGCCGGCGTTCGTGGGGGGCTGTTTATTCATCTCCCTTTGCATAGATGAAATTAAATGTTAATGAAATTACCTACCGCGTCCACTTCCAAACAATCAAGACAATCAACGATATTTTTCTTTCTGTGCCTGTCTATATAAACGACTGTTCCTCCTGAGTTTTTTCCTTCGGATTTTTGATTGGTTGAGCGAGTAACTGGCTAGAGGGAACACATGGACTGGAGCCTACGAAACATGGACTGGATTGTCATAGTCATTGGTAAAACTGCCGGTCAAAATTATTTATTTGTTTACCAAAGGTGGGTGAACGCCGTCCACCCACGTCCACCCCCAATTGAACCCCTGCTCGACATGCTTTTTCAGGTTGGACGGCGAGTTTTTTGAATGCAGCGATGTAGTTTGTGAGTGGTAAGCAGAGCAAACATTTAAAAGAATATGAATCTTTTTGAATTTCACAAATCTCAAACATGTACGTGAGATATGGCCATGGGTGCTCTGGTGGCGAAGAATCATCCTTATCTTCTGCCGTCGCCATCATTACTGCCGCCAAGTTCAAATTGAACCGTTCAATCACTGAATGCAACAAGCAAGCACTTTGACCATGACCGACAGCATATTCGGAGTAGGCTACTGTGATTGGTTGTTCTCCTGTAAGGCGTGTGGCCAATCGTATTTTATAAAATAAAAATAGATTCAATTGTTGACTTCAAAGCTATGCTTCAAAGTAACGAGTAATCACAACCTTCTTAGAAATGTAGTGAAGTCAAAAGTACAATATTTATCTTTCAAATGTAGTGGAGTAAAAGTCATAAGTTTCCAAAAAAATAAATACTCAAGTAAAGTACAGATACTCGAAAAATGTACTTAAGTACAGTACTCAAGTAAATGTACTTCGTTACTGTCCACCCCTGCATATTCGTGATCTCACACTTTAAAGGGTTAAATAAATTCAAACACACCGTCATTCCATGGTGGACAACAGCATCACAAACAAATTAAGAGTACGTAAGAGCATGCAGGCGAACTGAATTATTTGCTGATTATTGTAGTGGAATGAAAACCAAACTTACCGTTGCTCTTAAGAGTTTGTCCGTTTCCCAGTACTGCCACACTGAAATTTGTGCTGTAATAGGTCTGTATCACGGTTGCTTAAGAAAGTCAACTGCTTTTGCGAATGCTGCAGTGTCACGTTGTGCAATGATTGAACTCCTACTGGTGTTTTTGCATGAGAACCTTGGACCAAGGTGTGGGTGTGGGTATGGGTATGGGTGTGGGTGTGGATGTGGATGTGGGTGTGGGTGTGCGTGTGCGTGTGCGTGTGCGTGTGCGTGCGTGCGTGCGTGCGTGCGTGCGTGTGCAATGTGTTCGCTTCAAACTGTAACAGTACCCCAAATTAGAGTTTACCTTGGTCTGCACTCTATAAAATTATCCATGTGTACCAACAAGTTGCTGCATTTACAGGCACTTCTGAATCAAAAATGACAGTCTGTGGGTAACTCTGAAGATGTAACCACAGGAACAGTAAGTTGGAACGAAAAGACAAAGAAATGTAAAAAAACATTTTTTTAAAGCATTCATAACACTGCATCACAATGATCAGTCATATACAATACAAACTACACCCACACTCATGCTTAAAGTCATGCCAGTGTATATCGTGGTCTTTTGTACTTCATCCCTTTTATGAAAGGGATTTGCATAGATACGAGGAAGTGGCACGCGGAAGGGAAGTTAACTGTGTCATTACGCAGAACACATTGTGAAAACAAATCTGAGAAAATCTTAAGAAATTCTGAAAAATGCGCATTTTATTATTTCGGGTTTTATTTAAGAACCAAAGCGTACGGTTAGTACCACAGATATGAGCCATTAATTACATCGCGAATACAAGATGAATGTAAATGCGTTTTTTTTCCTCCCCCCCAAATACAGACTGGCTCTTATAATTCTGAATACCCAAGCTGAACTTCATTTGATGTGGGATCATTTGATGATTGGTTGCCCAAAGGGTGCATTTTCTCATCTGCATTAACGATGCAATGAAAAAAAGGGACTAACACATAAAATACTGGCTTTCTGTTTCACCCCTGTGCCAATGCGGTTCAGACTTCAAACGCTATCGGCAAAGCGTGAAGGAAGCAGGACAGGACAGGGAAGCATCGGTCGAAAGTCAACCTCAAAGGAAGTTTGTTAATGACAAAAACAAGTTCAGGACAATTATCAGCACAGAAATAAGACTGCCATCACTGGTACAATTTTAGTTGACGATGATGGATAAGTAAGATCATTAGTGTACAGGTAAGACTGTGGGTGTACAGGTACAATAAACAGCGTAAAATATATTTACTGATAAGCGCAAGATATCAGGGCATAGGTGAGATTCTAAGAGCACGGTTAAGACTGTCAGCGTAATGGCAAGACTGTCTGCCCTTTGGCACTGACTATAAAAGAGCTACAGACAGTTACCATCATAAACAGTGAGTGCGACCATCAAAGTGCATTCCACCCAACCTACAAGCAGGGGCGGACAGTAATGAAGTACATTTACTTGAGCACTGTACTTAAGTACATTTTTCGAGTATCTGTACTTTACTTGAGTATTTATTTTTTTGGAAACTTATGACTTTTACTCCACTACATTTGAAAGATAAATATTGTACTTTTGACTCCACTACATTTCTAAGAAGGTTGTGGTTACTCGTTACTTTGAAGGACAGCTTTGAAGTCAACAGTTGAATCTATTTTTATTTTATAAAAATGCGGTTGGCCACACGCCTTACAGGAGAACAACCAATCACAGTAGCCAACTCCTAATATGGTGTCGGTCATGTTCAAAGTGCTTGCTTGTTGCACCAGTGATTGAACCGTTTAGTTTGAACTTGGCGGCGGTAATGATGGCGACGGAAGAAGATAAGGACGACTCTTCGCCACCAGAGTACAGCTATTTCTAGCCAAGAACACAGATTAGTTCACACAGTGAACACTATTCAGACCTAACCTCTGTCAAGCCAACTAGACAGAAGAATAAGCTACAGTATTAGGACAAATACAAATTACCAAAAAGTGCTGGGATGGGGCAACATGTAACAAGTGTCATGAAAGGGGGGGGGAGAGAGAGATTTAGAGTGAAATATACAGCGTGGTGGTGGTTAGTCTAGGTATAGTCTGAATAGATGAGTCTTCAGGCCACGGCGGTCGATGGGTAGAGAGGGGGAGGTTCGGAGGGGGACGGGGAGTTCGTTCCACCACTGGGGAGCTAGGGTGGAGAAGCTCTGTGATCCCTTTGGGCGGGTGGGAGGGGTTACAAGGCGCCCTGCTGCCGCAGAGCGGAGTGATCGAGCAGGAACATAGAATCGAGTCATGTCCTGCAAGTAGATGGGGGGCTGTCCTGTTGGCAGCAGTGTAGGCAAGGGTCAGTGCTTTAAACCGGATCCTGGCAGCGACTGGTAGCCAGTGGAGTGATCGCAGCAGAGGAGTGATGTGGGAGAATTTGGGAAGGTTGTAGATGAGTCGGGCAGGGGCGTTCTGAATCATCTGTAGTGGCTGTATGGCACAAGCTGGCAGGCTTGCAAGGAGAGAGTTGCAGTAATCAAGGCGAGAGGTCACCGTAGCCTGGACGAGCAGCTGGGTGGAGTGCGTCGTCAGGTATGGTCGAATCCTTCTGATGTTGTACAGAAGGAATCTGCAGGACCGTGATGTTGCCTTGATGTGCTCCTTGAGGTCCAGTTGGTCATCCAGGACCACCCCCAAGCTCTTGGCAGAGTGAGAGGCAGTCACTGTGGTGCCATCAACCGTGATTGAGAGCTCACGAAGTAAGGAGGTCTTGCACGGGAAGAAGAGCAGCTCAGTTTTGTTGAGGTTGAGCTTCAGGTGGTGGCAGGCCATCAAGGTGGAGATGTCAGCCAGGCAGGAAGATATGTTATCATTGACCTGTGTGGCCGAGGGGGGGAAAGAGAAGAAGAGTTGTGTGTCATCTGCATAACAATGGTAGGAGAAGCTATGTGAATTAATAACTGAACGAAGAGATCTGGTGTATAAGGAGAACAGCAGAGGACCCAGTACAGATCCCTGCGGCACTCCCGTAACAAGGGGATGAGAAGCAGAGGCAGACCCCTTCCAGGTGACCTGGTAGGACCTATCTGCAAGATAGGAAGCGAACCAAGACAGGGCAGTCCCGGCGATGCCCATCCCAGCCAAGGTGGAGAGGAGCATTTTATGGTTGACCGTGTCGAAAGCTGCAGACAGGTCAAGAAGGATCAGGACAGAGGAGTGGCAAGTGCCTCCGTCACAGCTAGGAGCGCAGTCTCTGTTGAGTGCCCAGATCGGAAGCCAGACTGGTGAGGGTCTAGCAGATTGTTCTGATGGAGAAAAGAGGTTAGTTGTTTAAGAACTGCTCGTTCAAGGGTTTTGGACAGAAAGGGTAGAAGCGATACGGGTCGATAATTCATTACATTGGAGGGGTCTGAGGTGGGTTTTTTGAGAAGTGGGGTAACATGAGCCATCTTAAAATCAGAGGGAACATGACCAGAGGAAAAAGAGGAATTAACAATGGAGGACAGATAGGGAAGGAACTCGCTGGAAATGGATTGGAGAACTGTAGATGGGATCGGGTCAAGTGGACAGGTGGTTGCACGATGAGAGGTGATGAGTTGTAGAACATCGGAATCCTCCAGCATCTCAAAGGAGGTCAGTGTGGCTGTGGGTTTGTCCCGGGGGATTGGGGGGCTCACTGGATGGACGAAGGAGTTCCGGATTGTAGCCACCTTTCCTTCAAAGGCAGCCAGAAAGTCATCTGGGGAGAGGGAAGAGGGAGGTGGAGGAGGAATGAGGAGGGAAGAGAAGGTGGAGAATAGTTTGCGTGGATTAGAGACACATGCACTGATCATAAATTCAATTTATCCGTTAAAAAACCGTTTTGATCACCAAGTAGTCCAGACTTAACAAACAGGATACACCAGTCTGTTATCTACTGTTAGTTTTCAGAATAACCCAGCAAAAATAAAACCTGCACTTAAATTTTGTTTGCAAAATACGCATTGCAGATATTTGTCATGATTAGGAGTGTGCGGAGAAAGAAGTGCATGTATCCGCAAACAAAATGTGCACTATTTCGTACTGCAAATGAAAATAAATGTAGGCTATAAGGCCTAGGCTACTCGCTAAAACTGCCTATTTGGGGAGAGCTGGCTATATATGATAGTATTGAGTAGGCCTAGCCTATTTTGTGGATTAATTGTATTGATACTCAATGAAAATCGGCGGAAGATTCCGCCACTGCTTAGTGATTAGAACGGATTTTTCTAAATCGCATTTATCATTTAATCTCCCTAACACAATGCGAAGAAGCTGTGTCCCTTTCCAATTGATTAGGCAGATGTTTGCATGCTTGTTAATCACTGAAAATTAATTAAAACAGTTTGAAATCAATGATTAGTTTAAAGGAAAGTTTTGCGCATCACCAGTTTAAGGAAGATGGATAAAGGAGGAAGAAAGTGAGGACAAGAGGAGGATGACTGATTATTTCCGTGGGTAAAAAAAAATTCTCAGGATTAATGACACTCAATAAACTTGAAATATATTATGTAAAAGCTTGCATCAATAGTATACATTCTTTTTAAAACATTGTTTTCCTTAATTACAAATATGCGCACAATACATTAAGGATACAACTGTTTTGAGCTGAGACATTCATTGTACCTTTTTTCACCCACCTCCCACCGGATCTCAGGGTCCACCCACCTCCCAAATCCCACTTTAACCCCTGATGTCGAGGTTTGTAAACGTTAGCTAACGGTAGCCCGTTTGCTAATTATGAAGTTGTCTGAGCTTGTAGTGGTTGCAGTTTTTATGGTAGGATCGGTCAGATGAAATTTTACGGAATTTGAGCGAAGGGTCATCCAACTGTTTCACATTTCAGGCGATGCTATCTATCATGTGTTGCTGTCTAATAATAACAGTAAAAATGCATGTGTAAATGAGCTTCTGTAAATGCATCATAGAAACAATACAACAGTGTGTTGACATTACAAAGAAAATGCACTTTTGAATACTTAAGTATTTTTAAAAGCAAGTACTCCAGAACTTTAACTCAAGGTAAAATTTGACCGAACAACTGTCACTTGTAGTGGAGTAATATTTGACCAGGGGTATCTATACTTTGACTCAAGTAATGGAGCTGTGTACTTTGTCCACCACTGCCTACAAGATACAGGAAAAGAAGGGATATATTTTTTTTGTTTGTTTGTGTGTTTTTTATTAATCCTGAATAGGCAGTCTGAAGTGGTGTTTAAAAAAAATAAAAAATAAAAAAACACTTGCGGAAGACAGCCTTCACTCCATCATATGGGGGGGGGGGGGAGGAGGGAGAAGAGCTGGGGTCATGAGGTTCAGGTGCCAGGTGCTCTGACAGAGGCAGAGCAGTACAGGTGAAATGCTCTGCTGAAGGGTAGAACTACAGCTAATTTCAATTTATGTCCCCTCCTTATACTAACAGAACTCAGCCTGAAGAATCTCTTGTAGCTCACTTTGTTGATCCCCTTTATGAATTTAAAAGCCTCCGTCAAATCACCTCTGAGTCTCCTTTCACTAAGCTTGAAACACTTTATTATAATAATAATAATAATAATAATAATAATAATAATAATTATTATTATTATTATTATTATTATTATTATTATTCTTGTTGTTGTTGTTGTTAGCTTTGCTGCTACCCCATGTAACTGAAGTGGCTCTGTAAAAACCATAAGATCTGTCAAGTCTATATTAAGTTGAGTAAATCAGCATTCTATTGACATAAAAATTCAAGCACTACAGCGAGCTGAAAGGGCGCATCGATCACTCATTGGCATGTAGGCTGCTAAAAGATCATCGTGATTATAAAGATAAATTGATCCGCCCAGTGCCCGCTCTGAACTAGCGATGATGAACAAGCAGAGAGAGCATCGGTGTAGTCTATTCAATTAATCATTGTCAGAGTGGGTTGGAATTTTTTTTTTTTTTTTGCTTTCACTTCGAGTGACCCAATTAACGCGTATGTTTGTATTGAGTTACAGGGCAAATAAGTCAGCAGGGGCGGAAGAGGGTAGGAGGTGAATCGGACGGCGTAACAAATATTGTTCCGTTACTGCCCTCCAGTGGACGCTGAAGTTAACTGCAGATTGATTGCAAGACGGTTGCTGCTAATGCATAACGAGTAGGCAAGCTGAAGCTATGTTGTGTAGCAGGAGATTCTACTGAAAAATTGCATGTGATGTTGATACTTATATTGGTCACAGCCTAGCCAGCTATCACAGCTGAGGTGTCATTATTAGGAGAAAAAAAGGCAATTTTGCTTTTCTACTATTTGCATATTTGGCCAATGTATTATTTTGTGATCTGCTACCTCCGCTGCCCCTCTTGACTTAAGGGCAAACGCAAGGCAAATATAAAAGCTTAAAACCCCACATTAGTCTCGCGTGTGACTCCACTAAGCCCTGGTACAGTTTTTTTTTATTTTTTATTTTTTTTTTAAATAAAAAAATAAATAGGTGCTGTGGATAGCACTGTCGCCTCACAACAAGATGGTCCTGGGTTCGAATCCGGCCACGGTCTTTCTGTGTGGAGTATGCATGTTCTCCCTGTGGCTGCGCTGGTTTCCTCCGAGTACTCCGGTTTCCTCCCACAGGAGGACCAAATGGATATGGGCTAGCTGGAGACTCCAAATTGCCCATAAGTATGAGTGTGTGAGCAAGTGGTGTGTGTGCCCTGGGACAGATTGGAGGCCTGTCCAGGGTGTATTCCTGCCTCTCGCCCAATGCATGCTGGGATAGACTCCAGCACCCCACCGCAACCCTGCCCAAGGTACGCGGGTTCAGATAATGGATGGATGAATAAATAGTGCTATTAAATACATAAATAATGATCTTGTTAATGCATAGTCCATGATAACGACATGATGCTTCGCCCGATCTGGATTAATGAGCACTAGATTGTGTCGATTTTTCAGCTGAAACAAACAAGCCATTTCCATATTAGGAATGGACATTCCTGTATTAAGGAACATGTCCATACATAACAGCAAGATGTCCTGCCTGTTTCTTGGAGTTTTAAAGTACGTTCCTTTCCCCGTCCCTCTCCGAACCTCCCCCTCACTACCCATCTTCCGCCGTGGCCTGAAGACTCATCTCTTCAGACTATACCTGGACACCACCACGCTGTATATTTCACTCTAAATCCCCCCCCCCCCCCCTTTTTCATGACACTTGTTACATTACATTACATTTATTTGGCAGACGCTTTTATCCAAAGCGACGTACAAAAAGTGCATTTCATGGTCATAGACAACTGCTACAAATTACCAAAAAGTGCTGGGATGGGGCAATATGTAACAAGTGTCATGAAAAAGGGGGGGGGGGGGAGGGAGGAGACAACTTGTTACATGTTGCCCCATCCCACACTTGTTGGTAATTTGTATTTGTCCTAATACTGTAGCTTATTCTTCTGCCTAGTTGGCTTTGCAGAGGTTAGGTCTGAATAGTGTTCACTGTGAACTAAACTGTGTTCTTGGCTAGAAATAGCTGTACAAAATAAGTATTGTATCTTACTGAACCTGTGTTCAGTGGTTGTCTATGACCACAAAATGCACTTTTTGTACGTCGCTTTGGATAAAAGCGTCTGCCAAATAAATGTAATGTAATGTAAATGTAATGCAAAAGACTGTTGAAGGCAACACTGGGCTATAGTGTGCATATTAGAAATATGTTACAATTTACATCCGATGTCCTAATCTAGGCTTTGATAATGGAAGGCCTTATTCGGAGCAAATGCTATCAGTAGTAGGTCATAGCAATGACATATGACCAGGAATTAGCTGAGTAATTTGATTGTGCATGGTAAAATGTTCAGTGTGAAATCAACGCAAGCAGAGTACACACGGACTCCCAACTGGGCGCGTATGTACTAGTTTACAGTTGAATTTACTGGACATTTTACTTTTCCTGTGTGTGTGTGTGTGTTGTTGTTGTTTTTAACCACTAGTGCATTAATGTGCTTCTGAAAAGTATGAAGTCAAACAATTTTATTTTACTTTTTGGAATTAAGTTTCATTTTGTTACAAAAAAATGCAACTCAAATTACACTGTAATGAATATAAATTAATGGAATATTTTTATTCTACATGTGGGCTAAAAGGGATTGAAAAAAAAGTTAAATGATAGAAAGTGTCTGGACAGTGCCCAGTGATAACGGTTATTGTAATGGTGGGGTAAATAAATAACTAATCAATTAATAATACTATCAGTTCCAATATCCAGGTTAGGAATTCGCCTACATATTTCCAGTTTTACCTCAATGTAAATCTCCGTTAGCACATATAGCCTAAGGACAATATCAGTAGGCTATGCAAAGGTATCCTTCCTTCATGAAAAAGCATCGTGTCAAGTTTGTAGAATATCGCGTCATAGCAACAGCCTACAATTACTATACATTACAAAATATATTACCGAGCGAGGCGCTATATGTGTAAACGAAGCACTGACTTCGCAGCTGTCAAAACCTCCCTCCTCGGTGTACTCGCCAAGTTTTCCTGTGTCCAATCCCGCACGGAAACGCAAGGGTAGGAGGCGGGCTTGGCGGATGACATTTCGGTCAAGCCTATGAAGTCCTCGCATTCGCTCCCTTAGAATTAGACGTATCCAGGAAGACGGGTGGGAAATTAATATTAGATCTTTATATTAGTAAAAAAAAATGGCGGCGGACAGCGTAAACCCGTTCAATCTAAGCGATTCGGAGGAAGAATCTGAGCGGAGGCCGGACGGTGCCGAGAACGAATGTGGAGCGAGCGGTCGAACGCCAGGCTCGAGATGCGCCCCCAGTTCCCCGCAAGCGGATTCGGAGCAGGCGGTGCTGCCGCTGTCCAGCAGCAAGACGAGTCCGGGTGTCGAGGGTCTTCCTGTTTTGGCTGTTACCACGGGATGTAACGCAGAGGCACGGTTGTCCGCGGATGCGATAGCTGCCCAGCTGCTCCGGGATCAGTATGTACTCACGGCCCTTGAATTCCACACCGAGCTTCTCGAGAGCGGCAGGGAGCTCCCTCGATTGCGCGATTACTTCTCGAACCCGGGAAACTTCGAGAGGCAGAGCGGAACTCCACCCGGCGCGTGCAAGGAGCAAGGGCTTGGTGTAGGGCAGCTCAGTAAGTAGCCTGTTGTTACCGGATCTGGAGTGTCCTGATCTCTGACATTTTAAATTGCAATGCATTGTCATGATCCAGCTTTAATGTCACAGGGAAACAATTCTTCCGTGTTTCGTAAAGGTTGCTTCTATAAATTGTCCTTATTATGCGTTTTCGGTGAAGTGCAAAGCTGGAAATGGCTGTCAGCGCTATCTGGGTTTCAGCTGTCTGTTAACAGTAATTCGTTTTTAGTTGGGAACCAAATAATAATACAGCTAACACCTGCTTCAGGTGCATAGGCCTACATCTGCCATCAACACGAAACCTTGGCACATTAAAGGCACCTATTTTAGTGTAGCCTTGTGGATAGGAGTTTCTGTTAAATAAATAAGGTCCTAATAAATAATTCCGAACGGGTTTTTCACCAGCGTCTACTGTAGCATAAGCGGTATATAGCCCATGTCGTACATCAATTAGAGGGATTTTATTGTGCACTGTCAAACAAGTGATCTGTTGAGATATTCAAGAAAGCCTAGTCACGGAAAACAAGCAATCTGTGACGTATGATTCCCTTCAATACGTAAGTTAGTCGATGCTGTCCGTGTTGACATCAGAATGTAATAGGCTATAGCCTGTCCTGAAGCATTGGTTTGAATGTCACGCTTTTTAACTGTGATGTTTATTCCGAAAGGACTAAACTACTAAGGAGAGAATTATATTTAATTAAAATTCTCCAAGCACAAGCATTCACCAAGCTGTTCAACTAGAGTGGTTCTGTAAGATCATGAGGCCCAGGGATGATGTTCAGTAGTTTAAGTTATCATGAAGGGCTGACTGAAAACAGAGAGAGAGAGAGAGAGACTGAGTTATCATATGTACACATGCCTAATGTAGTAGGAACAGTGATGTTATTGTTCTATCAAGGTTACAGTCATTCAAACGAAGCCTTGTAAAAAAAAAAAAAAAAAAAAAAAGAAAGCACAACAGGCCTACAGTATAGGGTACCATTAGCAGTGTTGTCACCAGAGATTTTGAGCCCCATGGAAAGATCTTGCGTTGGGCCCCACCACCCTAGGCCACCCCACCCCTGCACAATTACAGCACACTTTTTTGAGGGCCCCTGTTGGTAGTCAGAGCCCTCAGAATCGTCCTAAACCCTACCCTACCCAAACCCCCCCACTGGTCCTTTGCCGGTCTGCAGATGTCAGTGGTGACTGCAAGCAATTGCTTAAGCAGTTATTAGGAACAACAACAAAAAAAATGTGCTGGTTGGGCCATTTTATGCTGCAGCCACTTCCAATCAAAGGTGACGCAGAGTCAAAAATGTTAATGGCGGATGATAAGCTTCAAAAGAAACTGACTGAAATTAAAAATAGGTTTAGAGGCCACACAAATTAACAAAAAATAGTTTAAGTAAAGAATAAAATGATCATTTGCTTAACTTATGTCAAATTAAGGTTAACGTGCATTGCAGTCGGACTGAAGTTTTATTTCTGTTTCACTGTTTTACTTCTGAAAGGAACAGGAGAAGGATCTCAGAGTCTGACACTAACTCAATAATGCATCAGTTTGGGGGGGAAAAAATCTGCATTTCAGTACAACTGTCTGTCCTGGTGACTATGTATGACCACAGGGATCGTCTTAATATCCACACCATATGGCCCCGTGGCCCCCACTACCACCCACGCCCCCACCCCCCCACCCCCACCCCTCAAGAGAAGAACTGATAACACTTTCTCTGGCCAAGTACTGTATCTGATTCAGAAGTCATGTGATTATATTTACACCTTTGCCACACCTTGAGCTAGATGATTCATTTTAAGAAACATTCGCCAAAGCAAATTTGCTAGCTGTAAGCTGTGTGAAGAATAACTGTTATCTGGAGACATATCCCTGACATCTGGGGACAGCAGAGCTCCAACAGTCTTTGCATTTACAGGGAAATGTTCAGCTTTTCCCCCGCAGGCTAAAATGCAGGCCTAAATCCCACGTTTATTGTGTTAAGCGTCAAGCAGAACACACACGTAACTGAATTTACTGGACACTCAGCAGAAAGCACATTGCCCTGATGCCATTACTCTGCCTAATAAAGTCAGTTAGCCTTTGTCTGGGGGTGAGCTGCTTCGCCCTTTGCATCGAATTAAGAAATTAGGGCGACGGTCACTTTTCCCCCCCCGAAGCCAACGCAACAGCGTTCATTAATTACCAGGCCTGTCAAGCAGATGATGTCATCAGAACAGAGAAAAAAGCGGACTCTTCCTAACTGTCTTTTTATTTTTTATTTTTTTACAGTTAAGAGGGAAGTGCATCAAGGTGTGGGTGGAATCAGGACCATAGAGCGTAAACAAACAGAGCGCTTTATGCTTCGCACCTGACTGATGTGAATAAACCCAGCTTCGGATGGCCAGACGGTTCATATTTCCAACCTAGTGTACATTCAGTTCTCTTTGGCGGGGGGGTGGGGCTGGGGCTGTCACACGGTAATATTCGTGACACAATGGCCAGATTTGCTCTTGACTTTTTTCAGAGAAGATTAACCGTGTTGCGGTGGCTGCTGACAGAGGTCCTCCTGTGGAAGGATTTACGGTGATTTTGTCGATTGTCAGTTATTTTTCTCGCTTTTTAAAGGGAGAGAGCATTGCCTCGGGCTTCCGCTGACACCCCAGGAAGCCAGTGTTGATTCACACGTCTCAATCATCTGTCTGTCACAACACGTTTCTGAACACATTGCTGCGTGTTCAGTCTCGGGGGATGGCAATATTTTAATTCCAGATGACACAAGGGACATTTATAGCAAGGAGCCGACATAAGACGGTTGAAAGCTTGGTGAAATACTGCCATCGCGGTAATTTTGGTCTCGGGTTGAATTCTGTGAAGTTGCAGTGCTGTGTTCTCACACTTTAAATAGCAACAGATAAGTAATACAGTCCCTCCCTTGTTGTTTTTAAATCAGTGTTTTTCTACGTTCCTCAATCCTTTGATCTTTTTCGGTGAAGACCTGGACTCTTACGTAAATTCATTTTTCTTCACTTGGATCAGGGTGTTTGTGAGATCCTGTGGAGGAGCTTGACTCTGACAGGCCCGTAGCTTGTGAAAGGGCAAGGGGGCTCTAAATTCAAACAGGTGTCCTTTCTCTCTCAATATTTGGCTATTCACCAAATGTTTGCTGTAGGCAGGCTGTTTTTATGAACCTGTGCAAACATTAGCTTACAAACGACGATGATAAAGAACCAGAGGAGTGTTCGCTTTTCTTGTTTTTTCCTTAGGTGATGTTATTATGGTGTCATTTTAGGTATCCCTGTATTGTAATGGCTCAGGAACTAGGTTTGCAACTTCCAAGATTGCAGGTTTGATTCCCAAGTGAGGCATTGCTATTGTACCATTGTACATGATACTTAACCTGAGCTGGTTCAGTAAAATATAATATCCCATTGTACAAATGGATAGTGTTTTAAAAATGTACATTGTGCCAGTTGCTCTGGATGATCCTGTGACTGCTTAAGTGCCTTAATGTAACCTCCTCTCTCAGGCCTCTCTCTAACGTCCTGACTCAGGAATCAGTCAAATTAGCAGTCAACTGATAGGCCAATCAGGAGGTGAATCGCTTTGGTTCCAGCAGTTTGCATGACTCTGCATTTTTATTTCACGCTGTGCTTCCCGTTTTGATTGTTCTCCTTTTCGATGGTGGTTCTATGGACTTTGGGGGGCTTCCTGCATTGTTTTGCGTCTTGGAAACAAACAAAATAAACTGAATCAAAGTTACAGTTTGAACATGCTGCAGTTTGAACATGGACCATAGCGCAGCGATCTTCATTCCTGGTCCTGGTCCTGGTCCTGGCAGCAGGGTCTGCTGTTTTTTTTGTTGTTACCTATCAGTTAAAGCAGTCAGTTACACAGCTGACTCACCTCACCTGGTTTCTTGGGTCTGAACTGGCTGCTGATATTAAGGCGAGAACAAAACAAAACCAGCCGACCCCGCGACTCTCCAGCACCGGGAGTGAAGAACGCTGGCATGGCGGATCGCCCGTCGCCGCCTCCACCCAACTCCACACAGACAGAGAAGCAGTACGTCAGCTGTAACCGTACACCACAGAGCTCTGCCAGACAGCGGCCTTATCGACTCACGTCCCAGCAGACGGGGGTGGGTGGGGAGGCGCGCATTGATCGATCCATCAATTCGGGAACCCCACACCTCTATAGCAGGAGACCATTATCTGGGAGTGCACCCTTTTGAGTTTATCAGGACCTAGCCCCACCCGTACCCTACCCGTGCCCCACCCGCACCCCCGTGTGAAATGAACCGTCTCCTCGTGAGTCATCATGAGGCGCTCGCGGGGCCCCTCCCTCCCGGTGTCTCTCAACCTGTCTGAGCGCTCACCCCACCGCAATGGCCGTCTCCTCTGTAACTAGGGAAGCAGGCCATAGCCTGCCTGCGATGATTGGGCAGATAGGGTTGCCAAGTCGACCAATGCGGGCCCTGGCGCTGAGCGAGCGCGGTGCTCAAGGTCAGTCTCATGCCAGGTGTGCGTATCTCCTGCCCGCGGTGCCAGCCTCGGAGTGAAACCCTGCCCGCCTCGCCGTGTCGCGTTTGTGTGCTCAGCAAATAGAGGCCGTGCCAGACAAGGGTGCTGTAAAACGGGTTATCGTCTGCGGTGGCATAGCCACAGGCAGTGTGGAGCGGCCGGCTGGGTTTATTAGCCTGAGGTTGCAGGTTTGAATCTCAGCCGCAGCACCGCTGCTGCACAGTCAGCTGGACTCACCTTGAACAGATTCTCTAAATGATGCAGAGATGGCCGCTACGTAAGATCAGCAGTGGGCCATAGGGGTGGAAATGTAGCAAAACGATTTGGGAACCGGGTTGACAATTCCAAGCTTGTTGGATCACATCTCATGTGTGGCAGCGTTGCTAAACCTGTGATTGTATACCATGTTTTATACCATCTGTAAATGAGGTTCTCAAAGCTAACTGTAACTGTGTTGCACATGTGGGCTCTGGTACTAGGTCTCCATAAGTGGACCATTATAGATGAATTCTGTGAAAAACAGTATGTTTCATATTGAGAGATGTTCAAAAAACGCAAAAGGAAAACACCAGGAAATGTACATTTTCCGCTGAAACAGGCCCAGTTCCTTCACTGTTTCCTGCACTGGGCCAACAACCATTATGTTCCCATTTTTGAGGAGGTTAAGATCAGCTTCCATGTGACAGACTATTGACCAATCCCGCGTTGTGTTTCAGACCGGGCCGGCAGCATCAGCACTTTGGATTCGCTGGATTTCGCCCGTTACTCTGACGATGGGAACAGGGAGTCCGACGAACGCTTGGCAGGTGAGTGATGGAGGTTGTTTGAGAGATGGCGACAGTAGATATCCGTGATGCGGGCGACAGAGATGGTAGAACATCGCTAAAGTCCTGAAAACCAAAACACATAGCCTATATATATATAGAATGCAAGTTTTCCTATTTGTAGTTATAACCCACTTGATAGACCAAGAGCTTGAACTCAAAATGAGCCTGTGCTCTGTCAATGTGTAACAGTCAGTTAATCATTGACATTATGAGATCGCGAAAGAAGTACGCACGATTGTATTTGCATCAAAGTGAAAGTATTCCAAAAACACGGAAAAGGCTTTGCTCAGTACTGCAACACTGAACAGGAAAGAGTTAGGGGTGGTTCTGGCAAGATGGGTCAGGTGATTGTTACTGGAATGCCCAGGAATGACACTTCGCTATCAGACACAAATATTTGCCTAGCGCAGATTCTCTCAGCTATAATGTTGTAGTTTCTAGTGTTGTATATCAGAGGGAATTGCTCTTTTTTCATTGATAGCGTAGTCTGTATTCACTGTTGATACATTTATTTGGCATGTAGCCTTATCCAGAGTAGCTTATGAGATCAAATGTATGAATAATATAATCATATTGGCAGGATGCAATTAACACATTTCAGAGACATCGGCAACAAAAGAACAAATAATCAGCAACACTGTTGATGAACATCAAGCAGAGAAACTGCTGAATGTTCACAGTGATACAAACACTATGTATACACTCAGAAACATCATTTGTGTACACATCGTGTCTAACAGTAATCAGTGGGTACGTTAGTGAAGTGTACAGACGTATTGGGCTCCAGTGTAAAAGCATTTCATTTTTGCAAAACAATATCTACAAATTGCAAATTAGATCTCAGTGTTGGATTTGAATGCGATTGATTTGTTTCATCCTTCTAATGGGAACTTATTTTTGGTATAGCTGTTTCCCTGGGGAGCACAGAATAGCGCTCCTCTGATGAGCTGTGTTCCAGGATGTTCACCGTGTACTGGAGAGTATTTCATGGAAACCACGAAAAGGGACACTTGATGTGGAAATGGCACAAAATAATGTTGTACAAAATTCTTACATTCTCAAAGGGGTTCCAAAAGGCTTCTTTATGTCTCCAAAGTAGCCCTGTGTAGCTGAAGGGTTCTTTGTGGTTCAACCTGGGGTTCTCAAGTGGTTCAATCTGGCGGTTTTCACGCTTTTTTGAAACTTCCGTCGAGGGTTCCATAAAGAACTAAAAAGGGGGAAAAGCGAACGATCCCCTTTTTTCTGAGAGCGTAGTGTCAGTGCAGTTGAAGTCGGTGTCGGGCTGGTTACGTGTACATGTGTGGAGGGTGTCCTCTTAATTGGGTAGGGCCCGGGAACCATGCAGCAGAAAACAGATGCGGGTCAGGTCAGTATCTGAGAGCAGCGCGGCTTCTCTGCCGCCAAATCTCTTACTCCTCTATTCAGAAAAGAGACTTCCCTTCAGTTCTGTAGCTTCTGCCCTGTCCTGTCTGAATCAAGTCTCTCTGGCTTTCTGATGATTTTATTTTATTTTTTTCATTTTTTGACAACAGCGTTCATTTTTTAATGTCAATGCCTCGGCTACGCATGTGCAGGCTAGCTGTCCTTTCGCCGATCAACCCTCTTTGTTTTGCTTGTCTGTTTGCTCCAAGTTGTGCCATGTGATGTGTTTTCTTTTGTAAGTTTGCTCATTGTTGACCCGTAGTACGAAGCTCCAGTGAATGCATCTGACCTCACAGGAAGTGTTTGGCCTGGTTTGTCTCTCTGTTCCAGCAGGCCTTCCTGTGTCAGAGAAAAGTACTAGTAAATGTAAACTCTGCATCAAACATATCATTATATCAAATATAATAATATAGTTTTTTATCACTGACCAAAAAACGGCTTATAATAATGTGCAGTCAGTTTCAGGCCTGAAGGCATAAAGTTCTCCTGGTTTCAATGCACAGATGGTTTACATGTGGGCCACCTGAACATATATCTTTGGTCTAAAGGGATAGAAGGTTAAGAGGCTTTCACTCCAGCCCAAACAAGCACACCTCACCTCATTCGACAGCCAGAGATCTCATTCAGGTGCTAGTTAGTAGAATCACGTGTGCCAAATTAGGGTTGAAATGAAAACCTACAGGATAGTAGATCAAGTTGTCTATCTTGATTTTACACCGTCAGCAGTGTTGGATAGTTTTGTGAGGTTGCTTTGGGACACAAGAGAAACCAGATTACCATGTCTGGCATGCCCACACCCAGGTTAGCCCAGGTCATCCCAGATCAGCCCAGGTCAGCCATGCCCACAGGTGCTTTGAACACGTTTGAAAGAATGTGCAAGCGGTCTGCCCGGATACTTCCCTAGCATCCCTCCTCTGCTGCATGCGTTCATGAGTCCCCGTGGTTTGCATGGTACTCTGCTTATTTAGCTATCCTTCGTGGTTTGGCTTCTCGGAACGTATCGTTTTTGTTTGGTTCGTTTTTTCATGGCCATCTTTGTTTTTGTTTTGTTCTCGTGTCTTGTTTATGTGTTCCCCTTTTCTTGCCTGGATGCCTGTGCGTGTTAAATCCACTTCCTGTCCAGTCCTGGAGTTTGAGCTTCGGAAAGCCAAGGAGACCATTCAGGCTCTGCGCACCAACCTGACTCGAGCAGCAGGTGGCGTACTCCCTCCTTACACTACTACTTCCTGCCTTCGAGAGTTGCCCGGACCAGTCGGGCCGCTCTGATTGGTGGAGCGTCCCGACCAACAGATGTGCTTCTCTCTTACAGAGAGCGAGCTGCCCTCGCAGGACAGGAAGAACTTCAGATCTCATCCTGAAGTTCAGGTGGGAAACCCACTTAAACCGTACTCTTTTTAAAAATTATTATTATTATATTGTATTCATAAACATTATAATGATCTATGTATTTTGCAGATCTATCCAGTGTGACTTATAAGTCAGTTGTGTGAAGATACATGTAGTGCATGTCATAAAAACAATGAGAATTACGCAGGTACAAAATGGAATATAGCGTAATGTTTTTTATTATTCCCTCACGCTTTTCGTTGAGTTGTTTTTACACCATTAAAAATTACAGAGCGCATTGTTGTTAAGTGTGCCAGCAGTGCGTCTGATTTTTATGGTTTTTTCCAGGAGCCTATCCGTCCACTTGAAAAAAGAGCACTGAATTTTCTAGTCAATGAATATTTGTTGAAGAATAATTACAAGCTGTCAGCCATCACGTTCTCAGATGAAAACGATGATCAGGTAATTGTCACGTTCGGAGACATTTGCACATGTTCACGCATGTTATTCACGCATCTTACGTTCCTCTTCTATTTTGAATGTGTTCTGAACATATAAAATGAGATCTGCATATAGGTGATACACAGACTGTGTACTGCTTTGAACCACTCAACCACTGAACACACTAGCATAATTAGAATGATATATATTATAATATTAGGTTATTTCTGGGGTTTAGTTTTGGTCACTGTTTTTGGCGACTGATTAGACCAGTGATCTTCATTCCTAATCCTGGAGAGCTGCTGGTTTTTGTTTTTTGCCTGAATATCAACAACCAGTTCAGACCCAAGAAACCAGGTGAGGTGAGTTAGCTGTGTGATTGGCTGCTTTAACCGATGAAGTGCTGAGCAACAACAACAACAAAAAAATACAGCAGACCCTGCGGCTCCCCAGGACCAGGATGAAGACCACTGGATTATGCGGTCCTCAAGTGCTCCTCTTGTGGTCAGACCGCAAATGCTTTTGGGTGATGGTCAGTCGTGGCCGTGCGAACCCGCTGCGATTCCTGCGATGCGTCGCGTCCGCAGGACTTCGAGCTGTGGGATGACGTGGGGCTCAACACCCCGAAGCCCCCCGACCTCCTGCACCTGTTCCGGAACTGGGGGAGCTGCTCCCCGTCGCCACGGGACACCAGGGACGTCGCCGTGGGGGTGGAGCCAGAAGACCTGCTGGGGAACTCATTTACCCAGGAGCCCCGGCAGAAAATGGTATGTGGAGAAGTACGGCCACCGCGTCAAGCATAATAAATGTATATATCATCTGCATGTGCCTCTTCTGTCCTCTATGCCCAAATAGCATACAATATATCCACTATGCACAGATGTCAAGTTGCAATTAACCAAGTGAGCAGGATTTCAGAACTGTGCTGATTGGACAAACAGTTAAACATAGCCGTCCTTCTGCCTGTTTGCCACGTAATGCTCACTACAGAATGCCTCTGGAATACAGAGCTGGGAAAGCAATGAATTTAACACCAAAAAATATAAACGCATCAATCATTTATAATAATTGTAATATCGTTTATAGCATAATTACAGTACCAGAGTGATAGATTCCGGTCAGTGCGGCATGTAGCGATTTTCCGGTTTGTCTCCATGGTTCCCGCTCTGCTGTGGTTGCAGCAGGCGGAGGTGGCCCAGGAGCTGGAGTACCAGATCAGCCTTCTGAGTGCTGAGAAGCAGAGTCTGACTGAGCAGATCAAGAGGCTTCAGAGGTGAGCTGGGCATCACGGGCACAGGGGTTACGGGAGAACACAGGGAACACAGGGAGCACAGGTTGAACACAGAGAACACAGGGGGCACAGGCGGACACAGAGAACACAGGGGGCACAGGAGAACACAGAGAACACAGGGGGCATGGGAACACAGGGGGTACAGCTTTAGCCAAAGCCAAGGCTAAGAATGCTATGGCCCTCACCAGCCAGGGTTTGGAAGCCTTAGTCAATAGTGATTAAAAAGGGGATAGTTTAGAGCATTTAAAATGGGCATAGTTTAAAGCAGGCATCGTTTAACCGTTTCTCCATCTTGCATCTCCAGCGACATCCAGACGCTGAAGCAAAATATCTCCGCCCCTCCCACGGCCGGGGTTGATCCCGCCCCCATCACCGCACCCCCGGACAGCGGAGGGGGCGGGGGCACCGGAGGGACGGGGCAGAGCGGAGTCGCAGACCGCCCGAACGCCGACGCCACCCAGGAAACTGACCCGCCCGCGGTCGCCGTGCCGACCAAACAGCCCCACGCAAATTTTAAAAGCCAGACGGTGCAGGGAAAAGAACCTGTGCAGTTTGTTAAGCCCAACAGGTGAGTTTAACCGGGGGGCATGGGGGGGGGGACTGATCAGATGTGCCTGCAGACTCCAGTCTGTCCACAACATAAATAAAATTCCTCATGAATCACACAGGGTAGCAGATGGGGGGGGGGGGCAGCTAGGACACTGTCCCAGGTCCAAGGGGGTCCAGGATACAGGGTGTAACCATTTTTAGTTAGCCCTCGCCATATATATTTTTTCCCGGGCCTAAGAATTATTAGCAGTGGCCTGAAAGTCCCCCAGTTTCAACATGACTCTTCACTTCTTGGGGCCCATAAGAGACAGAGCATCACAGTGACCACAAGGGGGAGCCACAGGGGTGAATAATAAAAGAACAGACCAGCTTCTGACAATTACTTTCATTTGCTTTGATACTGTCATTTTAAGCATTGGTCTAGGATCATCCAACCTGATCCACATCTTAGCAGCCGTACTCACTAAAAACCTTGGACTGTGATGCAAGGTTTACTCTGGGTGCACATTGTTATTTTAACATTTAGCAGATGTTTGGATTCATGGGCGTGTGCATTGTGTGCAAAGCTTAATGACTGGCTTTTCAGGGGATTGTCGGGATAATAAATTTGGGGTTTTCTTTTGTTTTCAGAAACCTCTCTCCTGCGTTCCTCCAGGCCCTTCTGTCCTTCTGTCGAATGTCTGCCGACAGCAGGCTTGGAGCAGAGGTGAGACAGCTGGATTAGCCTTCCTGGGCGTACACTCTCACACTGCCACCTGGTGGCGCTAAAGATGCATTTCATGCACTGTCGTGGGCGACAGTGAGGCTTTATGAACTACTGAACGGTTGGGTTATTAGTAGCCCATTGGTTGTCCAATTATTGGTTGTTTCCTATGAAGAGAAAAGCATGTTTAGCATAAGAGTCTGTGATTGACAGCTATGTTACTTGAAGCTCCTCCCTTTGGAAGATTCATGAAGCCTTACTCTGCATTCACTTGTCACTAAATCACGTAGTACGGTAAGTTCGTCACTAGAACTGATGCACGGAATAGCTCATGACCAAAGAGTTTAGATGACTTCAAAGCTTTATTCTACATTCGAAAGTACCTGGCCCCAATCTCTCTTTGCTGGAAAGCATTGAGAGTGCACAGGTGTGTTCTCTGTGACCTCTCAGGAAGAGCAGGAAAGGGCAGGTGTGTTTTCTGTGACCTCTGTGACCTCACTGGGCTGTGTTCGTCTCCGTCCACAGGTGTCACGAATAGCTGACAGCGAGGAGAGCGTCATGCTGATGCTGGGGCGCTGCCTGCCTCACATCGTCCCCAACGTGCTGCTAGCGAAGCGCGAGGTAGGCGGTCCGCTTCCCTATTCCCTCCCCCCCGTCACTTCCTGTGTCATTGGCTCCATGTTCGAAATCGTCACTTTGGAACTTTCCTCGATTCGACCCTTTCCACCTGCACAATGATCACTTGCCTCCAGCACCACGACATCACTTCCTGTTTCATTTTTCTCGTTGGCTACCCAGCTAGCTCAAAAAAAAACCTATTTACAATTTTTGCAGTGCGTTGTTGGAATATTGAGATGAGTATCAATGCAGTAGCAGTGTTTTTTTATAGCTTACCTTTTCCGCTACTTTGTGAAGACGTAGATCACACTCAAATTGCAAGTCTGCAAGAAAACTGTTTAAAGATGTTATTGTGACTCAAAAAGTTAAAAGTTTGCAGATGTTTTTTTAAAATGATTATTTGGCTAGCTGGGTAGATGTCACCTGTTGTAGAATCTAGCTCGATTTTAACTTGTTATTCCACCTGCAGTTTTTGCTCATTTTCACTCCACTTTTTTTTGTGTCCTTTACTTTGGCTCATTTGCTCACTTCCTGTGCATGCGTCTCTGCTCCTAGAGAATGGTCACGCACCTGTGTCAGGTGAGTTGGACGTATGTTTTCATTATTTTTTTATTTTTTGCATGACATTGCCGCTGTCTCTCTGCGCTTCTGTGGACTTTCGGCTTGGTTGGCTTCAGGTTAGCCATTTAACTGACGATCTCCCCGGTTTCCCGCTCTCGCAAAAAGAGCGGGCGGCAGTGTAGCATAATGGGTAAGGAGCAGGCCTTGTAACCTAAAGGTCACCGGTTCAATTCCCAGGCAGGACACTGCTGTTGTACCCTGGAGCAAGGTGCTTAACCTGCATTGCTTCAGTATATATCCAGCTGTAGAAATGGATGCAATGTGATTGCATTGTAAACAGTTCTGTGAGAGTCGCTCTGGATAAGAGCATCTGCTAAGTACTTGTAATGTAACGTAGCAGAAATGAGAACCTCGCGGATGTGCACTCAGTCTCTGAAAGAAAACGCAGAGCCAGTTCAGAGTGTTTTGCTTGGTCGTATTCCCTGTAAAGAGTGACCGCGCTAGCCATTATGACTGATCACGGCTCATACTGCTCATAATAAAAGGCCTGTTCCTGAGTGACCCCTTAATGCGATGAGCTATCTTTAGCTTGGCTGTTCACAGAGGCAGCCTTTCCTACCGCTCGGTAGGCAGTGGGGGTGTTTTTGTGATTTGGCAAATGGCTCAACCTCATTTCGTGATAAACAAATGTATTTTAGTCTTTCACATGTTCAGGAAGAGTAGTTTTTTTTGTGCAATGTGCATGTGCTTTTCTTGTGCCGTGATAAAATCTAAAATCTTATCAGTTCTTGCAAAAACAATAAAGTGTGGAGGATTGAGTAACTGTTTCTGCACCTGTTGGCACAAATTTACTCACTATTTTGAAGGTCCTTGAGTATTTCTTCCAACAAATTGAAGTCATCCGTTGTACCCTGGGTCTTTGCAAGTCACTGACGAAGTGTGAGAGTTGAATTATATTGCATTAGCACTTTTTTTTCAAGTGAATGGTAGTCTCTTAGATATACGATGGCCAAACTTTATGAAATTTCACTATATCAACATACAGATCTCAGAAACAGAACACGCTGTCACAGCTACCAGTGGGGATTCAGTAAGACACTGTTTTAACGGGCTGTGGGAGTTTTGCTATGCAGGAATAAGACTGAATGAATGTTGGCTCTTCGTTCTGTAAACCGCTTGCACGTGCTCACTATGACTCAAATTTTTTCAATTTCTCTTCCCCTTCCTTGGGGATCATGTGACCTGAACTAGTTGCGGCTGTAGTGGTGTGTCCTGTTCAATTTTGACCAGGTACTCGGCCCTGCCTGCAAAGCTAGTGTTGTGTGCTTATACCCTGCCCCCCTGCTCCATGAACCCTGACACCTGACCCTTGACCTTTGACCTCTGCCTTTGTTCCTCAGGAGCTGATCCCGCTCATCTTGTGCACCGCCTGTCTCCACCCGGAGCCCAGGGAACGGGACCAGCTGCTTCACATCCTTTTCAACCTCATCAAGAGACCGGACGACGACCAGAGGTGTGTGTGTGTGTGTGTCTGAGTGTGTGCGTGCCTGTGTGCGCGTGTGTCTGAGTGTGTGTGTGTGTGTGTCTGAGTGTGTGCGTGTGTGTGTGCGCGCGCGCGTGTGTATGTGTGTGTGTGTGTGTACGTGCATGCCTGCTTGTGGGTGTATGTGTGTCTGTGTGTGTGTGTGGTGTGTGGGTGTATGTGTGTCTGAGTGTGTGTGTGTGTGTGTGTGTGGTGTGTGGGTGTGTGTGGTGTGTGGGTGTATGTGTGTCTGGGTGTGTGTGGTGTGTGTGTGTGTGTGTGTGGTGTGTGGGTGTATGTGTGTCTGAGTGTGTGTGTGTGTGTGGTGTGTGGGTGTATGTGTGTCTGAGTGTGTGTGTGTGTGTGGTGTGTGGGTGTATGTGTGTCTGAGTGTGTGTGTGTGCGTGTGTGTGTGTAATGCACAGGGGCCTGGTGTAAACGCATGCATGTCTGTGCATGCGCGCTTGCACATTTGAACGCATGCACGTGTGCGGGGTGTGTGGTGTTGGCGCACGCGTGCCACCCCAGGCCGCCCTGTTGAGCCCCACCCAGCAGCGCTCTTCCCTCCGCAGGAGGATGATCCTGACTGGCTGCGTGGCCTTCGCCCGGCACGTCGGCCACACCCGCGTGGAAGCCGAGCTCCTCCCCCAGTGCTGGGAGCAGGTGAGGCGTCGCCCGTCGCCACGGTGACCGGAATTTCCCAGAACGTGAGACCCTAATGAATTGGGATCCCGTCTGACAGGCCAATATATTTCATAATCTCAGCAGGTTCTGCTCTATGTATCAGTCATGGTGGATCCTCGCTTTATCGCACCAACTGCAAAAAACTGGCCTCGCAATAAAATAAAAATGAATAAAAATGGCTGTCTTCACTGAACGAGGCCACTTCTTTTATCTTTGTCACTGCATGATTCGCAGACTGGAGTTCCCTTAGACCATTGTTTCTTAAACTGTGGGTCGGGACCCAAGGTGGGTAACGGGAGTGTGTGAGGTGGGTCCCCGATTGAGTCTGTAGTGCACTCAGGACGTTGGTGGGACTCTGGGACGTTCTGTGTCAAACAGGGGCTGTTCTGGCTAAACAGGGACCGACTTGTCACCCTACCTGTCACTCCACCCACCAGTGTCCCTCTTTAATTTCTAACTTCCCATTTGCTTCAGATGCACACTTATTTCACATTATCAACGGTGTCTGTGACAGTTTGTTAGATTTAGGTGCCTAATTATAAGGTGCAGCTGAAATGCCTCAGGCAGCCATTTTATTAAAACCCCACTTCGACAACTGCTACTGCCCTCCAAAGATAATTTTATGTCAAATGATTCTAAAGTTGCTTAATCCTCATTTGTTAGTTAAATTCCAATTTTGTTCATGCCTATACATGAACAGTAGGAAATAGTCTGATATTTTGTGGGCTCATCCATTGCTGCAGCCAATGGCTTCTGTATTCCCTATCCAAGTTCGGCAAGAAAAAAAAAAAAACAAACCACTGAGTTGGTATTCACATTTACAAGTCTCCTTATCAAGTATTTACACAGAGGACAAAGACCCAGTGTATTAGAGGAACCTTCAGTAATTTGCTTAAAGCCAGTGAAGCTCTGAGTGTTTCTTAGTTAAGCCGTGGGTCGAGCACGTATAATTTTGTTCCTGTTGTTGAATGGCATGCGTGTGAGGGGAGCAGCACCTGCGCGGATTTGCGTTTCTAGTGGGCGTTCTGAGTCACGCCGCTTACGGAAAACACCGTTCGTATGACGGTACGTTTATTTTAAAGCTACAGTGAGGACTCAGAATTACATGAACAGGTGTGAGGAAAGCCCTAGCTCTGTTATAAACACACGCAGGTCGGGGTAGCCCTGTAAGAGAGCAGTGCTCCAGTTCTCCTGGTTGGACGGTGATGAGTTCCTCTATCCCTTTCCCTCCGTTTCAGATCAACCATAAGTACCCCGAGCGCAGGCTGCTGGTGGCCGAGTCCTGTGGGGCCCTGGCCCCCTATCTGCCGGTAAGAGCATCGCACCTCTCTGGGGCTTCCCTTAAAAAAGAGGTGTTTAAAAGTATGCCTTACGGAAAAGAGGTGTTTAAAATTATGCCTTAAGTATACTTTTTTTAAACTGTGTTTTAATTGTGAAATATATTTCCCGCTCAACCTTCTGTCTGCAATGCCTCTCATGCTCCCTGCTTTTGCTGTATGTCTGTGCAGTATCTCTCCCATTCTGACTGTGAACTACCTCTCCCGCTGTGACTGTGAAGGATTCTCTGTCCATTTGTGAAATACCTTTCCCATTCTGACTGTGAAGAACCTCTCTGTCTGTGAAATACATCTCCCGCTGTGACTGTGAATGATTCTCTGTCCATCTGTGAAATACCGTTCCCGCTCTGACTGTGAAGGATCTCCCGGCCTCCCTCTCCCCGCGCAGACGGAGATCCGCAGCTCGCTGGTGCTCTCCATGCTGCAGCAGATGCTGGCGGAGGACAAGGCCGACATGGTGCGAGAGGCGGTGGTCAGGAGCCTGGGGGTCATCATGGGCTACATCGACGACCCCGACAAGTACAGCCAGGTGGGCGGAGCCAGCCTGTCCCGTCCATCAGCGTTCCGAGCAGGGGCATCCTCGCTTCAGTGCCTCATGCTAAGACAGGGCTGCCCGGCCCTGTTCCTGGAGATCTACCGTCCCGTCAGGTTTTCATTTCAACCCTAATTTTGCACATCTGATTCTCCTAATTGGCAGCTCAGTGAGATCTCTAGCCGTTGAATGAGGTGAGCTTTGTTAGGGTTGGAATAAAAACCTACAGGATGGTAGATCTCCAGGAGCAGGGTTGGGCAGCCCTGTGCTAAGAAAATGTCACTAAAAATGTGCATGTTACTGGTGCAATACATATTCTGTCACTGAAGATGAAGTGTGCCGAAGAGTACAAAAGCCTGTCTAGATTACATTACATTACATTACAGGCATTTAGCAGACGCTCTTATCCAGAGCGATGTACAACAAGTGCATTAGTTCAAGGTGCAGAGGTGCAAAAGAAACACACTAGAGTGAAGTAAAGATCGCAGTGCCAGAAGTGACCACATAGATCAGGACTCCAACCCTGTAGAGTAACCTGTTCAGCAAACAACAATCCTGCCAAGTACAAACTAGCACTGAAATCACATTTGCCTAATCAGAATCAGACAAAAACAAAAACAATCCTGCCAAATAAAAACTAACGTAATCGTATTAGCCTAACTAGGTAGGCTTTTTAAGATGCTTTTGGTATCTTAGAGGAACTGCCAGTCTGTCAGTCAGTCAGTCAGTCAGTCTCGGAAGAGGTTGTGAGACATTGAGACGAGCCCGGAATGTTCCGTTGTGTTTGTGGCCAGGGGTTCGAGCTGATGCTGCTCTGTCAGGGCGACCCGTCCGAGCGGGTGGTCAACGCCACGCACCAGGTGTTCATCCCTGCGTTCGCGGCTTGGACCTCAGAGCTGGGCTACCTGCAGACGCAGCTACTGCCTGCCCTACTGGAGCGCATCGAGGGCCTGCTGAAGGTAGGGCCCGGGCGTGTGTGTGTGTGCGCGCGTGTGTGTGTGTGCGCGTGCGTGCGTGCGTGCATGTGTGTGTGAGTGTGTGTGTGTGTGTGTGTGTGTGTATTTGTGTGTGTGGATGTGTTCTACGTTCTACTTCTGTGGTCTTCCCCTCATTGAGTGCATGTGTGTGCGCCCGTGTGTGTGTGTGTGTGTGCATGTGTGTGTGTATGCGTGCGTGCGTGTGCGTGTGTATTTCTTCAGGAAGGAGAATCAGGGCTGGATGAGCACAAGCTGCACACATACCTGTCAGCCCTGCAGTCCCTGACCCCGCCCTTGTTTGCCAGCGTCCTGCAGAACGCCCCTTTCACCAATCAGACCAGGCTTCAGGGCGAGGCTCCGCCCATCGAGGGTGAGTACGACCACAGACCGCCTATTTCCAGCGTTTACACATTCAGTCTGCAGGTTGCGGGGGGGGGGCTAGGTCAAAGGTCAACACTTGCACACACTTCAAAATAAAATTATGGCTGATTTCCACGCTCTGGTCTTTAAATGGAGACTCTACTACGGGTGATTTTCAAAGACATTTTGAAGCTGAGGTTTACAGAGACAATATTTATGTAAGCGTGCCCAGAACGCTTTCTGCCTTTGCCTTTTCCTTTTGACTGTTTCCCCGAAGACCACGGTCACCTCGTGTGATCTCTCCTTTTCTGGAAGGCAGCGGTGTGGTGTTCTAACAGCAGTGGCTGTACCCGCTGGCAAAGAACCTGACCAGAAACGCTTAAGTAAATATTATAGCGGGATGCATTAATAAGTTATAAATACGCTGGCTGTCCTAACCACTGCCTGCAAAAGACATCTTTCTTCTCTTCGATATGTGCATATATATATATATATATATATGTAAGTATATACAATGTATTGTCTATACATAATAGTATTTATTTACTTTATGTATTATTGTGTATTATTTTCTGTGTATTTATTTTTTCAGTCATTTAGCTGTGTGTTCTTTGTTTCATAATTGTTTCCTTTAACGTAACCCAGTGCATGACTTATTTTATGACGAATAATCAATAAATCACAAAGAAGAAGAAAAAAAAAGAAGTTTAAAAAAAAAAAAAAACCGGTGATGTGATGTCACCCGTTGGGCAGTGACGCGGTTCCCTCGGCCGGCGTCCCCCCTGCAGGACCTGGCGACGGTCGTCGGGAGCCGGGAGCAGCTGGCGGCGCTGCTGCAGCAGTACGAGCACCAGCTGAACCACGAGGGCACCACGGGCTGGGCCTCGCTGCTGTGGGTGGTGAACCAGCTGTGAGCGCTCGCCTCGCCCTTCGCTGATTTCAGGAGGGAGAAAAACCCGTTTTCCAAAAAGCAGGGATTTTTTAGATGAGAGAGCACACACACACACACACTCTGGGTATAAATAGCAATTCAGAGGCATTCTTTGTGTCCCGCGATAGCTGGTTCAGAATGTTAAATCAACAGGGGCTGCTGCTGTAGTGGAGCCACCGGGGTGGGTGGCCACAGTTGCTTTCGGCCAATCAGAACTGCTGTACAGCCTTGAAGAGATTGTGGCTGTCTCAATGGACCTGATTATTTTTTGGACACTTGGTGTGTCCTAATAAATACTTTAACCCTGAGTTTAATTCTCAGGTCGAGACCAGTTGGGATTTGGTCGGGAGCTGGTTTAAGCTGTTTTTTTTGACACTGCTAGCTGGTCATAGCTGGTCTGTTGCTAGTCTTTGCTGGTCTGCTGCTGGTCATAGCTAGTCTGTGGCTGATCAAAGCTGGTTAAAGCTGGTTAAGCTGGTAGAGTAAGCTGTGGTGGCTAAACTGGTGGATTTACTGATTATGGGATGAACATCTGGCCAATCAGCTAAAACCAGCAATAAGCGTCACAAACACAGCTCAAACCAGCTTGACGTGATTACGATGCTTTAAGATTTGGAAAGGCACACAGTAAATTGTCAGGGTTGGAAAGCACAAAGTACACTTTTGGTGACATATATGCATAAATAACAGTTTTTTGATAGTTTACTGTGGTGGAAAATGATCCTTGTCAGGTTATCAGGACGGAGTGTAGCACAGTGGGTAGGGAACTAGACTTGTAACCGAAAGGTCGCAGGTTCGATTCCCGGGTAGGACACTGCCGTTGTACCCTTGAGCAAGGTACTTAACCGAAAATTGCTTCAGTATATATCCAGCTGTATAAATGGATACAATGTAAAATGCTATGTAAAAGTTGTGTAAGTCGCTCTGGATAAGAGCGTCTGCTAAATGCCTGTAATGTAATGTAATGTAATTATCACACTCCTTTCTGAACCCGTCCCGACAGGCTGCCGCAGCTCATCGACGTCGTGGGCCGCATAAACGTCTCTTCGACGACGTGCGTCCACGAGTTCTCCCGGTTCTTCTGGAGGCTGTGCCGAACGTTCGGGAAGACCTTCACAAACGCCAAGGTGCCGTTTATATTGCCCGGTGACACCGGGGTTTGGGATCGGTCTTTCGTTTTTTGGTTCAGTCAAAGGCGTGAGTCACGCCGCTTTGAAGAAGGAACTCTCTTTTGTCTCCTAGTTTGAAGTAAACTTTTTTTTTTGTTGTTTTTTTTTTTGTTTTAATGTGACTTTGTGACCGACGTGTTTGTCTTGCCCGTTCGTTCGAGCCGTGGTTTCGTTTATTTCAGGTAAAGCCGCAATTCCAGGAAATACTCCGGCTTTCCGAGGATAATGTGGGTGAGTGGCCGCAATTTTCAAAAGTCCGGCAGTTTAAAGCAGAAAATGCAGATCCTGGAATTAGAATAGGGAGGGAGGGAGGCGGCTGCTTGTTGGTGGCGGTCATTCAGCGTTGACTCATGTCACATGTGTGGTGCCGCTGAGCTACTGTTAGTCACCTCGGATTATGTGTCTGCAAAGTCTCTGTCGGAGCCTGGAGGACTAGAAGATTCCTCTCCCAGCCTTTCACACATCTTAAGGTTTAAAAATAATAATTTCTCATTATTAGTCATTTTTTTATTTTAATAGTTACAAAGTATAATTAACATTTATGCCCCTAACCATACTGGTTATTTTAATATGTTTTCCACTTTAATTACAACTACGCTACTAATGGGATTATGCAGGATTAGTCAGTAGTCTTCAATGAATGGGCACATACAAACAGATTAAATTCCATTTGTCACTGTGAGATTGGTGTTGCTCGAGAGAGTAGTATTTTTTCCAATTTAACCACACAAAAAAATAATTACACGTCCAAGCCAATAATTACACATAATGATTAATTGTCCTTACATTGCACTATGACTGAAGACATGTCACAGCAAATCAGTACAAACAGCTCATTATTTTTTTTTTGCAGACAAATGAAAGTAAGGGGTAAAATATTAATTCTCCTCACAAGGTTCAAAGCTTCATATTTAATTTACAAAGATAAATTCTCCATGACTTTATATTGCAATTTGATATTGTCCTTTGTGGAGTTTAGTCAGTTTTTTTGTTTTTGCATATGCCATGATCACACCCATTGAGTATTACTACGGTAATAATTACTGTAATGTAGCTAAGATTATAACAGAGATATTTTATTTTACTGCAGACGCTACAGCTGGGACTGACATCCTGACTAAAGCTACAGTTCCTGTGTATGCCACAGGGGTCCTGACCTGCTATAATCAGGTGAGATCCGTCTGAAATCTTCTGACTAGGGCTCTGGTGTCGTTCCGTTGCTAAAGGCGCCCTCTACGAAGGGTGAAGGGCTGGGCCTTATTAGCCTAGACCAGCGGTCTCAAACACCAGTCCCTGGAGGGCTGCAGTCTCTGCTGGTTTCTGGTGTTTCTTTTCAGTCGGCGGCCAGTTAAGGTCTTGAAAACAATGTGTGCAGACCCTTCGGCCAATCAGTGACTTAAATTAAGCACTTAAGCACAAGAACACATCAAAATCCAGGATACGAGGTTGAAAAGGCCTTGGCCTGTACTTTCCTGCATCAAGCATATGGTGCACCATTATTCAAATGCGAAGAGGAGTCCACAGTAGCAGGAGTTGTCTTCCTCCTCTTATGGGTAGGGTGGGTTTCAGTTGGCCAGCACTCCTCAGTTTACTGCTGCATTAGTTCCTCACATACCTATGTTCCAGGCACCCATAGGCTAACCGCTGCGTCTCTCGTCCAATCAGCACCTGTTCTCCTGCAGGACTGTGGCACTTGTAGTGCAGAGAATTCACTGTGACTGCAGTGTTCTTACTGCGGTAGCACAGCGGTGACTCATGACTTGAGCCACAACTTTGCGAATACTAATTAAGGAGAAAAGATATATAGCTCAAATAAAAAAGATGAATTTTCTGGGTATTGAAGTAGACATTTACAGTTTAAAAATGTGTTTTTTCTGTTTTTGTGCACTTTCTGTCCACAGGAAGAGGACCGCAAGCTTTTAATGGGCTTCCTGGAGGACGTCATGACAACCCTGTCACTGTCCCACGCTCCCTTGGACAGTCTGAAAGCCTCTTTTGTGGAGCTGGGGTATGCACTGTTATCTATCACAGGTCAAAGGTCGTATTGATTTGTGTACCGAACCAATTCCTCCGGTTACCTCTGGAAGAGATTTCTGGGACTGTTTCCAGGAGCTCTTCTGGACCTGCCCAGTGTGAGCAAATGGTTATATAAAAAAAAGACCAGTCAGTTGAAATGTCTCTGTTTGCGTCCAGGGCCAATCCAGCCTATCACGAGCTTCTCCTCACCGTCCTGTGGTATGGAGTCGTCCACACCTCGGCCCTCGTACGATGCACCGCCGCGCGAATGTTTGAGGTCAGTCTCGCGCCATTTTTTGTGAATTTATTTTTATGTTTTTGCAGTTATTTCTTTTAACGGGTTGTTTATCTTCTCCTTCTTGCCCTAATCCGTGCAACGACGCCATGTTTTTTGCACTTCCTCTGTGACATCGCCCCTGCTCTGCCCAATCAGCTGCTGGTGAAGGGGGTGAATGAAACTCTGGTGGCTCAGAGAGTCGTTCCTGCTCTTATCACACTCTCCAGTGATCCAGAAATGTAAGTGCACTTTTTTTGTCCTTCACACTCCCCCCTATGAAAATAACTTTCTTCTCCGCCCACGAAAATAATTTTTTTTCTTCCACTATACCAAGTGCTAATGTGAATGTATAGCGGTATGGAATGGAACATTTTGCGTAGCCATTCCAAATTTATCTCTTGCTAGCGGTTTACTGGAAACTGGTACGTTGACACAGTCAAGGATGCCTGCACATCGCGGCAGACGTACTACGGAGTAAGACCACAGAGCACTCAGTTTAACCTCATTCTGCTATTTCCTTTGGAAGCAGAGTATATAATTATGGTCTTGATTTCTTTCGACATCTTTCATGGATATTTATGGAGTAAAAATGAATGTGGCTGTCCCACGACACAGTGTGAATTTGTAATATGAAACTGCGTCCGTCCGAAACTCCAATATACTCAGGACTTTAAGCAGAAAGTCAAACAATACAGACGGGTTGTACGAGGCATGATTGAGATTTTAACACCAAACAACTTTCTTATATACGTTTTTCCTTGGCATCTGAATCCTTGGCAGGATTCGTGATCACAATGTGACACATCAGCATTGTCAGTATGTGTCTTGTTCTTCTTTTTATGTTTCAGCTCTGTTAGGACATCAACAATACCTGCTTTCGGTACAATAATGGAGACCGTGACACAGAGAGAGGTACCTGCACTCTATATTATTATCCAAAATTCAGCCAATCACAAATGCTCTATGCAAATGAAGCAGAACGCACATGTGAGGAACGGCCAATAGGAAGCTTCTTCTCGTTATGCTCGTTATGTGGGGTAGAAGGAGAAACTGTTGTTGCCGATGCAGTTGCAGGAGAGGGTGAAAATGCAGCTGGCCTCATTTCTGGAGGACCCCCAGTATCAGGACCAGCATGCTTTGCACATGGAGGTCATCAGGACGTTCGGACGGGTCGGGCCCAACGCCGACCCCAGGTTCAGAGACGAGTGTGAGTCTCTTGGCGGCGTACAAACACAACACCGTTTTCTTCTCATATCTAGTTAAATTACTCAGAAATGACCCCATGTTCCTTCAGCTGTAGTCTACCTATTTTCCATTTCCCACAACTCCTTGCAAGGGCTCTTGGTTGCTCTAGACTAGTTTACCGGTGCAGTTGAGTTATGACTGAAGTTTCTTGCTGACTCATACTCACCAGGGATTTCTCTGTAGCTGAGACGTGTGCCTTTATCACTGAGCGATGTACGGTCAAGCAGTGCTTTTCTGCTGTTGCTATGGCTCTTGAAGTGAGCTCTGATGCTGAAGTCTGTCTCCCTTGCTTGACTGTGTTTCCCAGTTGTCCTCCCCCATCTGCACAAGCTGGCCCTGGGCAACAACTCCCAGACGGCGGAGAGCAAAAGGATGGACATCGCCATGCAGCTGTTCGACGCCTACAGCGCCCTCTCCTGCTGCTGTATCCTTCACTTCCTGGGGTCAGGGGTCACAAAGGGATCACAAAGTGATCCTTGTTGATTGCTGGCATTGAATTGTCAGGCGAGTTGACAATGTGACCACAAGCAATTAAGGAAATTTCCAAATTCAGTGTTCACCGGTGTATTAATTTTGGCTGAAGTAAATTTATAGCACTGGCAACTGTTAACTTTTTATTCAGTTGTATTCAGTTTGTGTTGATTGCTAAAGAAACAAAGAAATGAATGTTTGCTTTATATGTTTTTCATCAAGGATATAGTATATATTGCAGTCAGCACAGGAGCGTAGGTCGTTCTTTCCCATAATACAAAACTCCAGCATTACATTACATTGGTGTGCCACGCATTATAATTAATATAATATGTTAATATAATTTTTGAAACTTTGTCAAACAGCATTATGTTGGTTTCAGTATTTTAACTGCGTTGGAAGGAGTAGCAGAAAAACCTTTTCAGGCGTCTGCATTTTTTCCCCCTCCCAGCGCAGCTTTGATGTGTTTGAAGGCCCTGGCAGGGTAGAGGAAAAATAAACAGTGCATTTCACGCAGACCAAAATTGCAGGGTGGACAATGAAGCTGAAAGGCCGTCCGCTCTGTAGTCCCGGGTAATTGAGGGGCAGCCTTTTCCAAACTGGGACGTCTGGGCTTCTCTGGTCACGGTTCCCAGCACGTCGGGCCAACGTGGGCCGCGCCCGCTGCCCCGCCCGGTGCCCCGCCCGGTGCCCTGACCTCCGCCCGCTGCCTCCCTCACATCCACACGGGCCCGGGTCGGGTTCGAGAGTTTCATGGGAGCTATCCCCCGAGGTGCCCACACCGTGTGGAAAAATAAGTTATCGGGTGCAGAGGGCAGTGGCTGTGACATCAGAAGAGAGTTGTTCGCTGGAAGGCCGTTTTGTTTGAAAAACAGGAAGTGGCGACACGCCAGAGTGGATAATGTTAGCTGCAAAATATAGACTGACACTTTGTGAACCTCAGTATGGGAGTTGTCATATGGAATTTATTTAAAGTAGCACGTTGCTATGGAGATTTTGGTTTACACAAGTGATTGGTGGCACATGCTAGCTCCCATCCATTGAGGGTTTGATTAAGCTTGTCATTGATTACTAAATTCCGTTGTATTTTTAACCCTCTGAAGAGTATTTTGGGAATGTTTTTTTCAAAATTCTTAGCCGGTGTTTTAGAACTCCATTGCGTTCAGTTGCCAGTAGTGATTATTACATCAGAATTAGAATGTTCAGTTAAGAACATTCTAATCACATATGTGATGTCACGCTTTAGTGGGTTAAGCAATTACAAAATATCACACTTCCCAAAATTGAAACAAACAGGTGTGTGGGCACTCACTTTGAAACTGCACACCACATAAAAACAGCTTTGCACCGACTCAATAATTACGTGAAATATTATTTTTTCCAAGGATCAAATTTAAAACTAAACGCCGACTACCTGTTTGTTTTTACACAAATGTTCTTCTCAAAGTTACCGATGAACTGCTGTTGAAGTGCGGTTGAAAGGGCATTTTTACTGACCACCTCTCCATAACGGTGCTTTGTTTCATTTAGATTATTCTTGCAAACATGTTTTTTCCTGCCCAATGCCATCTTCTGCCACATCAGTAGTAATGTTTGGTTTGTTAGTGAATGGCTGTTTTCATGCTAACTCCCGGTGCCTTGCTAAGGTTGCCCCTTCCTTAATCCTGTGGTCTCAGTCATCTCCGAAGAGTGGCTGGTGATTCACTTCCTTCCTGGGTTGAGATGCTTAAGAATAGACATGGAGCAGTTCTCCTCTGATCATGAGGTCAGTGGACCTGCTCTCTCTACTCTACTATAAGCTATTTGTGTTCATGTTCATTTTGTTTTACATACGACACTTGACCCGCCTTGCTCTGTGTGTCTATGTGTGTGTGTGTGTCATGTGTGTATGTGTGTGTGTGTGTCAGAGGCATTGCTTATTTAGAATGAAACCTATTGCTCATAGTAGTCCTTCAATGAATGCTTTGATTTAATTGATGCTGCACTTGTGAATTAATCACATGACCACTTTTCCCCTGGCCAACCAATCACAGTTCAAGGCTGAGCAGAATGTGCAAAATTGATTTACTTGTTTGTTTATTTATTTGTTTAGCAAGTGCATGCCCCAGGGGTACATTTCCCAAGCAGTATGGGTCACTCTCATATGTGAGCCAAATGAGGTCTGGTGAACTGCAAACAAGCCAACAAACTTGAATAAATAAATAAAAAAATTGAATAATGAAATGAGTGACAACTGCTTGCACATGATAGCTGAGGAGCTTCCTAGCTTAGCGCCGCATACTGTGCGTGCACTATAACATTAGATACCGTAACATAATGAGGAGAACAGGCCATTCAGCCCAGCAATGTTCGCCATTTCCATTTAAGGAGTCTTTGTTCTTCTTCTGCTGCTCCATGTGCACACAAGGTGAGAAAGGTTGGCAAGCCAAAATGGCAGCAGCCTCGAACCCAGAATCGTCAGTAAATGAATGAATGAATGAGGACGGGTTTTCTCGAACCCGGTGGCACCATAGAGCGTATATAGGAAGCATAAGAATACCATAGAGTTCAGTGGTTAGGTGGTTAGCATCTTTGCTTGCAGTGGGAGACTGCACGGAACGGCGAATGAGCGAAGTGCTCTGTGACGTCGCGGTGAAACGGGCCTTTTGTCTTCCAGGTCATCCTGAGCTCCATGATTAAAGAATGCGAGCGGAGGATGGAGAACAGGGGTGTCCAGGAGCAGCAGGGGTAAGAGCTCGTTTTATCGCGAAATCCCGTAACTTAGCCTCCAGGCCACTGTTTTGTGGTCTACGCAGCTGAACAATACATCCTAAAGTAGGCCAGTTTAGGTTTATTTTGCTTAATCACACAACAGTTGTGCCCCACCCATGTGGTTTGGGTCTGTGACTTTTTGATTAAAGTTCTACACAAGATTCTCCATGTTGCTGTCGCCACTGACAATCTTTTTTTTTTGCGTCTTTTTGAAAGGCTTCAACTAGATGTAAATCCACGCTTAAATTAAAGTTTTTCCCGTACTTTACTGCATGACAAGCGTTTTGTCTGAGATCTGCTTTTGTTTATTACACTTTAACAAAACAGGAAAGCGGTCACCACATTTGTATAACATTTGTGAAATGAATGCCCACAGTAAAATTTGAGGGGGGACCTGTTTTTGGAAAAATATTTTTTAAAAGCACCACTTGCTTGAACAGTTTTTTTTTTTTGTTTTTCAATGACAAAGACAAAGAGGAATCCGAGGGAAAACATCTGAAAAACCTTCAGAAAACCATCACCAGTTTTTCCAAAACCATCAGAGAAAGACACCTGCGAAGAGATTGAATTAATTTTGAGTACTAAAAATCTGTATACATTTACAGTTATGTTCCCTTTCCTTTCCCCTCCATTTCTTAAGGTCCATTTCGATAGCCGCAAGTCTTGTGAGTGAAGATGCAAAGACCAAGTTCCTCAGCAAGATGGGTCAGCTGACCACCTCTGGAGCCATGTTGGCCAATGTGTTTCAGAGGAAGAAGTGATCCACTTTTCCCACGGTCCTCTACTAGGCACCAGAGCATTTCTACTTGAAGTCAGTTGTCTGCCTTTTTAAATGTTTTGTTTGTGTATGATTTATTTCTTATTTATTATTCACGTGACTTTGTTCTGGCCAACAAAGAAATTTGCACTTTGTTTAATCATTTCAAACAGAATTGGACTTTGTATCCCCGTATTTGCCTTTCTTGTAAATATGCACTTCATACATAAGAGATCTGTACAATTATTTTCCAGCCCTGTCTTTGTGTTGCACAGTGTCTCATGATGCGTATGTTTTTCTTTTTTTTTCTTTCTTAAAGTGGTGGGTAATGTGTTGAAGGGTTTTTCAGATGAATAATAAATCCAAATGACTGTACAATACATTGGTTTATTAGGCAGTATGATATAATGTAAATTTCAAAATCCATGTAATGAAGTAATAAAAGTGAAACAACTTGTGTATTTAAAGAAAACCTTTTTGTTTGTTTGTTTTTTTTTTAAATTCACGATCACTGACATGGAAACAAATCAAGAGTTATTTAATTAGTATCGCCAGTCGGTTGCCAGTTTCTGTAGCAACACTACGTATGACAGTTTACCTGCCAAGTAATGAACTCTGATGTTTCTGAAGATTGCTGATAGTTCATCACTAACTGGCGTGACCATGATTCTGGAACAAAATTTGCATATGTCTAATATTTAACCTTCATAAATCATAGGCAGGAGCCAGATGTGCTGGGAATGCAAAGATTACGCAATGCACATGTGGAAAAGGACAAGTACAGACCTTTTTCGGAGCTTGCTACTACTTTCGCACTACTTTTTGCCCCATAGTGATCAAACAAAGGCTCCTTCAAAGCTCTTGGAGAAGTGAGCTAGCAGTGTGTGTTAGCATGCTGCAGCTTCTCTGCAAGCTTACCTGTATTCAGATGAAGCAAGTTAGCAGGTGTGTGTTAGCACGTTGCTACTTCTGCACATGCTTACCTGTTGTCAGAAGGAGCGAGTTAGCAGGTACACTATATGACCAAAAGTATCTGGACACCCCTTGGTCTGGGGCTGTTTTTCATGGTTTGGACAAAGCCCCTCACGATGCTTGCCAAACTGATTGTCTTAGTCACACTATACACTTTGTAAGTAGCCAAATTCACACTGTACTGTCATCCGTATCTGGGACATGTTCAGTGTAAATGCTACAGGGAACAGTTCTCTTTGGTATCCCAGCTAACAAAAATGTTCTCACAATGTTACTGGAATGTTTTGTTTCGTTAATACATTGCCGCCACGTTGCAGCAAACATAGGGAGAATGTTTTTGTTTTTGTGACTGATATGATAAGTGCTTCAGGCATTGAGATGGACATTATGATGTCAGAAGCACTGTCACACTTGACATCTGACATCATTTCCTTACTCTAGCCTACTCTTTCCATTCTCCGACCATGTATGGGAATTAAAAAGCAGAAGGAGATATTTTTACTCAGTGGGCTGAAAATGTGAAACATTGAGAAATCATATAATTCCTCCACATTTTGGAGAGCAGAAAAAAAACATTGAACATACTAGTCTCTTACATTACTCAAACATGAATCACACTCCACGCTAAATAATGATTCAGTAACAAATAGGCCACTTTGTAATTATCACCATAGCAACATCCAGCCCAAATGAACTTGCTTTAAAATGACATTAATTACATAAAGCATGGCTAGTCATGAACAGAGAACACACAATCATCCCTAGCTAGATACTTAAGATATTTGTATAAAATGAAGTATCAACTTCATGCATAAACTGCCACGTTCTACACAGAATTAAGAGTTGGAAAGAGTTCCATCCAATGTGCCCTTATTACTACCCAATGGGGATCCTAAATACTCTGTCTGGGTGCAACAGTGATTTGAGTTTGCGCAGGAAATGGTAAGAAACAGCTGTATCAGTGCATTCTGCGGCCCGGTACAAGGTTGTGAGCATGTGGCTTCGATTTTCCATTGTGCGTATGCAGGACTTACTCAGACTTAAATGGAAGTTATCCTGGCATGAATGGGAAAAGGGGATAATTGTTAGTGCTCGGCAACCCCCGCCCCCCCCCCCCCCCACCCCAAAAAAAAAGGTCCAATTATTCAGAAGCTGAAGCTGTCGTATTACATTGTGAAGTTGCTGTCCAGGCAATAACAAGAAATACACGGGGGAGGGTAAGAGAGCATTGGACAGACATTAATTGACGGTGCTGTTGGATGCGATTCAAGCCAAACATTCCACAAAATGTCCTATTCCTAACCAAGCAGTAATCAAGAAGATTTGATTTGATATGGGAACTGTATGTATTATAATGTCCAAACTGGATATACTGTCAGAAGGAAGGGTTCCAAAAGGCTCCTCTGTGTCTTTATAGAGGTGGCCTATCTAGTTCAAGGGTTCTTTGTCAGGCAAAATGGTTCAGTCTGGGAGCTTTTGCACTTTTCACAGCTACCATACAGGGCTTCGTAAAGACCTAAAAATGGTTCCCATATGGAGACCAGCCAAATAACATTTTTTTGTGATTGTAGGGTCCTACTTTGAGAACATCAACCAGGGATCTCAAACTTTCAAATCCTGCAGGGCTGCTGTGTCTACCGGCTTTTGATTCGTTCCTGCACCTAACGGTCTAATGTTTGGCTGAGGAGTCTGCAAATATTTGTTTCCCAGGCTTAAATCGGCTGCTGATTGGAAGGAAAATCGCAAAGACCAGTATAAATTGTGGCACCCCAGGACTGGGGTTTGAGTGCCCTGTCATATACTAACCATGCCACACAGGTAAAAATTGCAAATTACAGGTACAAACTGAAATCTGCGGAACGTAACAGAATGAGATTGTCGTTTTATCACGATCCTTCCCCGTTCCTTGCAGCTGTATGCCGTTAAAAGGAACGTTTAAATTTGGGAATTGGGCAGGAAACGTTTCCCGAAACTTGTAAAAAAAAAAACAAATCCCGTAAAAAGTGAATGACCAGCAACTTTTTTTTCCAGACTGCAGCTCAATACTTGAAAATGCTGGGGAAAGCCAGCCTTCAGTAATACCACTTCATTACATTACATTACAGGCATTTGGCAGACGCTCTTATCCAGAGCGACGTATAACAAAGTGTATAACCGTAACCAGGGACAAGTGTGTTGAAAACCCTAGAAGAACTTCAGAAGTAGCCTAGGTATTGTTAATATTTAGCAGGAATACTGACCCTGGAAAAAGCTCCTAAAATTTTTAAAAAACTTAATTAAAATTTTTTTTTAAACATACTGTAGAAATTGTAATTACTTGTTTCCAAACTTTTTCATGTATACCCATGGGTGCATGTAGTTCGGAAACCCATAGTTTACAGTGTATTTTGATTGTATTGTTTTAACAGCACTTCTGATTTCGCCAGGATCAAGCCACTTAACTACCAAAAGTCATTTCGTAAACTATTGTGAAATGTGCGCATTGCCTCTGAGAATATGACTGATATAAATCCCGGTATTCGCGAAACCTGCTGTCTGGTAGTAGCATTACTGAATGCTCGTTGTTTTGCACACTAATTATGCCTCAGGAATTTAAGCGTGACATTCCTAATCCAAAACAATCCCAGACAAAAAGCCGCCGAAGAATTCAGGAAACAGATTTGCAATTGATGAACATAGGTCACCGCCGTTTTGACGGCCCAATTGTTCAACTATTTTGTTGCTAGCATAAACTTAAAACATTATCATATCGTGCACGTTTAACCCGTTTTGTACAGTCGTAGGGATCCACGAACTATGGTTCCCTGGCAACCCACGCAGTGCGCGAGGGAGGAGTTAACTTCAGAACTCTAGTCCAGCTACACCAGTGTTTCAGCGAGCCGAGAAAGCGGCGCTCACATCGCGTGGGTGAGAAACGCGGAGGACGTACCGTATGAAAATGTCGTGCATTTTGGATGTTAAACTTGCCATGTAACCTATAGCTAAAAGGAACGCAGTCACGTTTAGGCGTAACGACGAGCCTCTCAATATGTTATAGTCACTGAGAGGTGAACTAGAAGGTGTGAAAACTAATTTAATCTCCTCTATTCAACATTAGAAGCTGCTGTTTTCTCTACACCAGGAGAGAATGGGAGTGGATATTACAACCAGTTGGATTATCCATATTTGGATTAGACAGTTGATAGTTTGTGTATGCGCACAGGTAGGTTTGAAAGCTCTTTTTATTATCGATATATGAACTATATTGGGCTATAACAATATAATACATGTGTTTCTGCAGCAGAGGAACATAATCATCCTCCTGAATGAAATATAAATAACAACCCAACTAAAATAACAAATAGCATTTGATCATGAAGAGTGCTGGTCGCGATTGCGATTTCATGGTTTATGTGAGCTGGGTTAAACTTTTTATTTATCTACAGTTTCACTCTTCTCATGGCAAAAGTGAGATAAACATTCGATTTATGATACTGATTAACTGTGATGGAATGTTATGGTTGTTCAAATGTGGTGAATTGTGGATAATGCTTTACTTGCGGCCAAGACTGATTGCTACAGTGACTAGGTGCATATTCTTTTCTCTCTTTTTTTGGCTTCACCTCACTAACTAGGCTATATGCTATGCAAACTGGCTAAATCTGATTTGTGTTTTTGAATGCAATTAACACGTAGGCCTAATCATGGCAATCTTTGATAGACCATTTACGACCAGAACAAAATTTCTGTTAAAAAGGCATAAAAACTAACCAGCAAAGGAATGATATAGAAGAAGAAGAAGAAGAAGAAGAAGAAGAAGAAAGAAAGAAAAAAAAAACGCACAAGAGACATATTCAAAGCTCAGGAAATGTTGATTTGTGCTCATAGGATAATTTTATATTCTGTAACATCAGATGTTCTGCTGTGGGTGTAAAGTACGTGGGAGTAAAGTAAAGGGATGGAGCGCTGAAATGTTTCTCTAGTTCATTGGAAAACGAATGCAGCTGGTTTTGCAGCTGGCTGTGATTCAAAGACAAAACGCTGTGTCTTTGTGGTTTGTTTATCGTTTGGTATTCCAGTTAACTCAGTTTCAGCGTTATGGGTAGGAATAAAGTAGGTTACTCGTAGATGAGTAAATGTAGCGTGCATTTCTCCAAGTGATTGTCCAGTAGTAAACCATATTTAATTTTGGCTCTTCATCTGCGCTGCTTTGCGATCGTTCCTGATAGATACTGCAGAATAAATGAAATGGGTGACCGTCATCACTTCCGCATTTTATGTAAGCCAATCAAAAATACGTAAATAAATAAATAATGGTAAACAAATATTCATACGTCCACCTATTTACCGCCTATGAAACGTCTGTAACTTTCAGAAACTGACCTTCAGGGTCTTTGCTCAACGTGTTTGTGTATGGAAAGACTTGCCTTCCGTACACACGAGTAGTGCATTGCAATCGACACAAACTGTAATAACTATCCATTTCTGTCGATAGCATTAATTAAAATGTTTTTCCCCCCCAAAAAAATACTGTGTACGCTCAAAGGGTTAAGAGAACGGGCGATTAGGTTAACTGCTATGAAATCATTTTTTTTTCTTTAAACAGTGTGCTTGGCGTTACAAGAAGTATGGTGGCAGTTATGCAAATATTGTGGTGGATTCACCTGCCTGTGGAGTTGACCCTCTATAACACTGCCTCAGCGTTGCCGTTCCTCGGCTTTGAGCTCTGAGCTCTAGGTGATGAATGGCTGGAGCAATGCCAGTCGATTTTCACAGCTGCACCAACACGAAGTAACTGTCATTCCTATATCAGTATCATTCATACAATAGGCAACATTAAAATTGTATCAAGTAACCGATCAAAATGTCACACATTTTAAAGTATGGTTTTTATTTTCTTCAAAGTTATGGTTGAGTTTTTGAACCTAATGTTTTGCAGTTAAAATGGGAGAAAATGTGTGAAGGCCTGAGGCTTTGGAGAACCTATGCTGTGTCCTGTAGAGACTCTGTAACATGCAATTATTTTGGGGCGTCGCGAAACCATACCCATATATATATAGCAAATGAAAGCCTTTTCCTTTGTGTAATTACACGTCGATGACCCAGAGCAGTGAAAATTGTAGTGCTTGAAAATCCCTTTTGGTTTTTAACAAAAGATCTCGGTAATTTTCTAGGAACTTGACTGTTAAAGACAAATACTACTAAACAGAGAACTTTGATTTGTACACTTTGCACAATTTGTACTCCTTTACACTTGATGGATTGGCTTGTTCACAGATACAGCAAAGACTGGCTGTTATGGTACATGGAATTAACATTGCACATTGGCTAGGCTCCCCCAAGGTTCTTTGCATGACGATTATTATTTCAAGCCAGTGACACTATTTACTGCATGTTAATTTCAGTTTTTCTTGTGGTTGCTCACACTTCTTGCTCACACTGTGTGGTTGTTCAGCTTTTGACAAAAGACTTCTTTTGAAACAGTTAAATTTGCCTATTGGCTGATGGGGCTATTCCATCCTACTGCTCGACATTAACTGACCTCCAACAAGGCCCATGATTCACCCATCCATTACTAAATGTTTTCATGAATTTGCATGAAGAAAATCCCTGGCAGGGCTGCTAGTCTGCTTGTACGTCACACCCATATGTGGATGCTGGGACTGTATTTAGTATTTTGCTGTTTTTACATAGGAAGTTTGATCCATTTCAGAAAATGTTAATTATTTTGCATTTCATATACAGTATTCGTTATTATACGTGACTATGCTTAGATCTCCTATCCTGTGCTTGGTTTGTCTGCATACCAGACAAATATGCCATCCATGAAATGGAGTATCAGTTTATCTTAACAAATGTAACCATGTTTTATTTTTAAGAGGACAGGCTGCTGCAGGAATGAAGTCATTTAAAACAAATAAGCAACCAGATGAACCCAATTTGGCTGTTGATTATATGACAAATGTGATTCATTGTGCGTAAAAATAGAACACAAATGTAAGGGAAGGAACACTGTTTACATCTACCCATTTTTTTTTAGGCAGTGTCTGTGGAATCGGGGGTATGAGTTTAGAGAATACATAGCAAAATATGCCTTTTGGAGGCCCGTGCTGCTGTAAATTCAACCAAATCTCCAGTGATAGTTCTGCAGCGCTACTGGTTTTTGAATTATACCAGAAGAAAATTATACACACCTTTTTTTCCCCAGGTAGTCTTCTCCAAACCAAGCTGTGGCCCGCATCAATATGTACGAGACAAAAGATGCTGCAAAAAATGTGAACCAGGTAAAAACATCAAAAACACACATCTCATTTGTCATTACTTTGTGCTTCCTGTTCAGGACTTAGGATGACCCAACAAATCCATGCTGAACAAATTAAGACCCGGAAGTGATTCGGACGTTTGCCTTAAAGGCATGCTATGCAGGATTTTTTTTTTGCCTCGCTGTGGTCAGCAGCAACACTAGGGCCAATCGCTCTTTGCTTCTTGGCAACAGTTGATAACCTTGGCAACAGTCGGCACAGGAACAGTCAGTGTTCCATCTCAGTCCACAGGGTAAGTAAATCTATCAAGGGCTAGCGCTGTCACTGGACAACAATACAAGAAGTCTGCCATTGCAGTCTTCTGCCATTGCAGTAGCTAGCTACAAATGTTCTGCTGAAAGCTGACCACACCCCTCAGACTCTGTAGCCACACACCAGAAAGAGCGACATGCCCAGAAACGTCCCGAACACATTTTGGACAAAGAAATACAGGCAGAGGAGCACAGATTCGGCAAATGCGTGCAAAGACAAAGACTGCCATTGCATCATAGCTATGACTGAACATTGTTATTTTATAATATTTCCAAGGTAAAATCCTGCATAGTATGCCTTTAACACTTTCACTGGGTCATGGACTGTGAGTCCCAATCAAATGCTTTAGCTGCCTTTTATCTGTCTTTGCAAATCAGAACATTTTGCTAGTTGTGCTTGATGCCCTAATGCCCTGCTTGTTACTCTTGTCAGGAAAATACATGCTTGACCTCTGTACCAGTAAAGACGATACCATTTGCCGGTCTTGTGGACCCAATGAATATCAGCCGGATTGGAACAACGAGACCAGGTGCCTCACGCAGAAGTTCTGCGACAGAGGTTTGCAATTATATTCATTCCTTTCTAATCATATTGCATTAAAACCTTTTTCGGTAGACCAAGGTCCATGCATTTAAAAGTGTGCAGCTTTTTTTTCCTTCAAAATCCAGAGTGTGTTCCAGTGTTCTAGACATTTGCTTTCAGTTACTAGTAGTTACGTCAACATTACAGTGCTCAATTAAGGACATTCTGATCACGTATTTGTTAAAATAACGTGGCGTGGGTTAAATCATCCATGGCCAAGCCGTTTCGGGATATCGCGTGCGTCCTGTGTGACAGGTCTCGTCTGTGCCCCTCTCCACAGGAAGGGGCTTTGAGCCAGACCGGCCGGAGAACCACACGGCGGCGGTGCCGTGCCGGTGTCGACCCGGTCTCCAGTGCTCCCTCGTCAACTGCGAGTACTGCGAGAAAATGCCCGTCTGCCGGCCCGGATACGGCATCACCGTGGCGGGTGAGGACCAATCGCGGCGCTCGTCTGGGGCCGTGCGGAACTCTCGGGTGCAAACGTTCCAATTGTCGGGTGCATTGGGAACTCAGTGTGGCAGTCGCCGACCAATCACAAAGGTCTGTTCTGGTCCTTGCTCAGTGTGGCAGTCACCAACCAATCACAAAGGTCTGTTCTGGTCCTAGCTGAGTGCGGCAGTCATCGACCAATCACAAAGGTCTGTTCTGGTCCTAGCTCAGTGTGGCAGTCACCGACCAATCACAAAGGTCTGTTCTGGTCCTAGCTCAGTTTGGCAGTCACTGACTAATTACAGAGGTCTGTTCTGGTCCTAGCTGAGTGTGGCAGTCACCGACCAATCACAGAGGTCTGTTCTGGTCCTAGCTCAGTGTAGCAGTTACAGTGACTCACAGTGGGAGGTACCGTACAGATATGTACAGTCACAGCTGCAGCCAGTCAAGCACATGTATTTTATATGAGTAATGCTTTTGTGTTACTCATGACAAAAATAGAGCAGGAATATATTATGGATATATGAGAAAGCACATAAACTGTATTTAGTGAACATAACATGTAGGAAGAATGCATGAGAATTGCTATTTCAGGACTGACAAAATATTTGGTAAAAGCTTGCTAAATATAATTATGTATGTATTGGCTTATGTCACATTTATTGTATTTGATGTCTGTGTATTTATTGTGTTTGTGTGTCAGATATGCATTTTCTGAAAAGATAAAGGCAATTTTACATTTACGTACTGGGAGTATCATCGTGTCTGGCATGAGCGTTCAAAAGCCCTCCAGATTACAATTCCAGTCTAAGAAGCAAAAGAGAAAAAAAAACATGCACATAGTTCTTCTTCTGTGGTTGTTGAGCAAGGCCGCTTGACAAAGCCATGGGAGTGTTCCCAGCTCTCAAACCGCCGCCCCACCCCGCTGTACCACAGCTGCGAGAGAGAGAGAGAGAGAGAGAGAGAGAGAGCTGCAGTGGAGAGGAACAGTCTGCGGCCTGTCTAATTTTGGTCTTTTGGTCTTTCGTGTCGGGGTAATGAAGAAACGACGGGCCGGGGGTCCTGCGCTGAGTGCCGACCGGGGCTCTTCTCCAATGTGTCTTCTGCGATCGAGCCCTGCAGGCCGTGGACCGAGTGAGTGCCCCGTTCGAATCTCTCCTGTGCCCCCCCTCGTTTGCGACAAAACCTCCTCCGCTTGCCCTGTCTTGTTGTCTAGTTAAAGTGCTAGCCCTTCGACAGATTCACTTACTCCGTGGACTGAGATGGAACACTGACTGTTCCCGTGCCAACGGTTGCCAGGGTTATCAACTGTTGCCAAGAAGAGTCCCAAGAAGCAAAGAGCAGTTGGCCCTAGTGTTGCCCCTTGGCCATTCCAGTTTGGGGTGAGGATTAGATAGGCACAGCCCCACGTCAGGTGCCAAAATAATTTTTTAAAAATATGTGGGGTTAAAAAGTTGTTTTAAAAAAGAAGCTTGGTGCAGTGTATTGCATATGGGCATATAAAAGACAAAAACAAGTCTACATGAAAACTCAAATGGCTGTGCTGTAGGCAACAAGATTTAAACCCACAAAGATCACATGGAAAGAAATTGCAATTTACAGAGACTACATGTACTGTGCCCAGAATAGTCTTTTTTCATCAGATTAACAGTAATTTGATCAAAATTAGATTATGTCATATATACCCATAAATGTCCCCACCCATAAATGCATGCACATACTCAAGTTCTGCATGTCTGTCTATGTGGCATTTTAAAACCAGTCGCATTTCGTATAGGATGCATGGCAGAGATCGCAGGGGTGTTGTGAATTGTATCCACCGTACTCAAGACCACAGTGAAATGTCAACAAGTTTAAATGTCCCAACAGTCTGACCACAAATTGCGTCTGCGATTCTGTCCGGCACCGCTTCCTTTCGGATAGAAGACGCGTTCTGTTGCCCCTTCCGTTTTGCGGGTAGTCCTAGCCTGGGGCACCAGAAAAAGACCGATCTCTTCACGATGGAGAAATACCATGTGCGCACTTGTGTTTTGTCCCAACAGTTGCAAAGCGCTGGGGAGAGCGGTGAAAGAGCCAGGGACCTCGGAAACGGACGCAGTTTGCGGGCCTCACGTTCCCGGTACGTCAGCGACGCTGTCCGGGCTGTTTAGGGAGCAGTGGTGACTCTTTACTTGAGGGGACTCGTGCACCTTTTTCCACTGTAGAGCTGGGACCAGGTTAGCGTGAGCTTTAGCCAAGGCTAGACGCCGCGATACCGCATTGTTAGGTCTTCACTGCTTCCCCCCCCCCCACAAGCATCTGCAATGAGAGCATAAATTAGAAACTGCCTGGGCTCAGCCTGAGATTGTCCTAAAAAGAAGGAGGGATTTTACATTACAGGCATTCAGCAGACGCTCTTATCCACAGCGACGTGCACAACTTTTTACGTAGCATTTTTTACATCGCATCCATTCATGCAGCTGGGACGGAGTGTAGCACAGTGGGTAAGGAACTGGGCTTGTAACCGAAAGGTCGCAGGTTCGATTCCCGGGTAAGGACACTGCCGTTGTACCCTTGAGCAAGGTACTTAACCTGCATTGCTTCAGTATATATCCAGCTGTATAAATGGATACAATGTAAAATGCTATGTAAAAAGTTGTGTAAGTCGCTCTGGATAAGAGCGTCTGCTAAATGCCTGTAATGTAATGTATACTGAAGCAATGCAGGTTAAGTGCCCTCCAAGCTGGTCTTGTACAGTACCTTCAGGTTACAAGACCAGCTCCTTACCACAGCACTGTTGTTGCAGACAGCTCGACAGAAAGGTATTGTAGCAGAACACCTGGAATCTGAACCAGGTGAGCAAGCCTGGTCCCAGCTCCGTAGTGTAAAAAAGGATTTGCGGTCACGCCCTAAATTTGCATGCGTTAGGCTGCAGGGCTACTTTTCTTCCTTTCTTTTTTTGGCTGGACTGCAACAGCGGGGCCAGCCCTGCAAACGCGAACGTCTGTGACTGAGTGACTGTGAGTGATGAAGTTACACCACTGGTCGGCCGAGTTATGAAGTTACACCATTGGTCGGCCGGTCCAGCCATATACTAGCTTTTGACCTGGTCTTGTTTTGGGTATAATATAATTTTGCTGTTGTTAAAATGGAAAAAAGATTTTGAGGATCTTCATTGATTTTTAACTTACTTATACGTGATTTTATCATTAAGTATGATGTCCATCCCCTCCCCGAAGAGATAAGATCCCGTAAAATGCATTCTCAGTATTTAGGAAAATAATTATTGTGCGTTTAAATAGCAAGTGCAATGTAGGAACCAAGAAATCGTTTCTCTGGACAGTGTGTGGGTTATTTTCTCTCTTTTTTTTTGTCTGCAGGCAGCACCATATCCTGGGCTATAGTGGCAGTCCTGTCAGTAATCACTGCGATCTCTCTGGTCATCCTGTTCCTGTTCTGCTGCAAAGATAAGCTGAAGTCTCTCACTGGTGAGTTTAAGCACAAAGCATCGCAAAGCGTCATTTCAATGGCGGTAATGGCTCGGATAATAAATTATAAAATAATGCGGAATGGTAAGCACGTCCGCAGAAATAAATTTAATTCCAAGACTGAAGCAAGCGGGTCAGTGGGTCTGCTGTTCTGTCAGAGGATATGTCTCACATGGTTTGTTTTTCGGTCGATATAAAAAGTGTGCAAAGTTCCGAGATCGCCATCGCTTTTCCCTCCTCAACCCCTTTCCTCCACTCCCCCACTACCACTCGTCTCCTACCCGAGAAGCATGTGGAGGAAAGGAGGGGAGTGAAGGACGGAGTGTGGCACAGTGGGTAAGGAACTACGCTTGTAACCGAAAGGTCGCAGGTTCGATTCCCGGGTAAGGACACTGCCGTTGTACCCTTGAGCAAAGTACTTAACCTGCATTGCTTCAGTATATATCCAGCTGTATAAATGGATACAATGTAAAGTGCTATGTAAAAAGTTGTGTAAGTCGCTCTGGATAAGAGCGTCTGCTAAATGCCTGTAATGTAATGTAATGTAATGTAATGTAAAGAATGAGGAGTCGTGAACAAAACTGGGACAGCTTATCCTCTTCTCCGTCATCAAAGTCGATGTTGACTATTGATGAAATAGCCCCATCATAACTGTATATTTTGCAGACCACACAAAGAGTCCCGTATTTTTTTTTTTTTTTAGTATTGGGACATCCCCACAGTGTCGTTGATGTGGAGTATCATGAGTGCGAATAGCTCCCTCTTGTGGAGAATCTTCAGTCTGCTAAACATGAGTCAGTGAATTACAGTACAAGCCAGGAACATGAAGTGCTCCGCATCTAAAAATGAACTTGATGCTTACAAGATTACAAGATTGACATCCAAATCCATCTTCAGTGTGACGCCAGGTCATGTGGCTTGGAAGCCTGTGGACAGATGTGTTTAGTGGCGATTTGTGTATTTAGTTCAATGCGTAGCCATTGGCGCCTGACTTGTCTGGAAAGCAGTGCTTAATGTCTATGAATTCAGATCCACTGTGCGGCATTTGACAATTAGCCTGCTGGGTCTCGCATATATATGCGTTAGACTTCGTAGAGGAGGCAGGCCTGGCTGGGGCCATGGCTGCTGAGCACAGCTGTAGTAGATTGTGAGAGATCTGGCATTCATTCATTCCAGCGTGGAGACGCAGGAAGTGGTCGTCTAGTCTGCTCCGATCGCGGTAGTGCCTCTTACACGGCGGCGCTAAAATACAGGGGCGGGAGTGTAGTGTAATGGGTAAGGAGGTGGTCTTGTAACCTAAAGGTCGCGGGTTCGATTCCCAGGTACGACACCGACCCTTGAGCAAGGTACTTAACATGCATTGCTTCAGTATATATCCTGCCGTATAAATGGATGTAATGTAAAATGGTTGTGTAAAATGTTGTGTAAGTCGCTCTGGATAAGAGCGTCTGCTAAATGCCTGAAATATAACGTTTACTACATTAAAGGCTTAGTGCTCGTTTGGGTACATCGTTTCGGACCCAAATATGCGCGAAATATTAAATATGTGATGATTCTGTTCATTGCAATAAGACAAGTCTTTCATTTCATTGTCACGCATGGTCTGTGCACCTCTGCCATGTTCTCTACATGACACAGGTTTTATAGAGCTGTGAATCCATTATTGGTCAATTAAGAGTATAAACTAATGTTACCTGTTGCTTTATTTATTTATTTTTTTCAGAAAATGTCCGAACATGCGTGCAGGACCTGAAGCGAAATTCTATGCTCCAGGTAAGGAGTAGTACTAATTTATTATATTACATATATTTATTCAGAGGTATTATAATCCTTATCCTCAGCCAGGGTACACACACAGGGCACACACACAGGCAACCCTAAACACAAACTGATCCAACAAACTAATGATTCCTGCATCAAATAGCTTTCCTTCATCTCTTACTGTGCTGCACAAATTAATGCTATATTCAAAATGACCTTCAAAAAGAGCCTTTAAAAATGTCATCTTTTTTTAGATGCAATTTGTGTTGCGCAATTTCACACTGACATTTTTCCTGGAAAGAGTCTTTCAAAATGTAATCTTTTTTTAGATGCAATTTGTGTTGCACAATGAGACAACGGAGTAGTCGTCTACTGGGGGTTGAGCTGAGTCCCATGTTCTGGGTTATGGTTCCTGTTTAGGGCAGTTTAAGCAGTTCCTAAAAAAATCAATTAACCACATGCTTTGCGTTATAAGTCTAGCTCTTTCCTCCAAAGTGAAGTTGTCTTACACACAGTAAAAGGTTAAGTGTTAAATCAACTCAGAGTACATATGGTCACTATTGAACTTTGTAATATGTACTCTGTTGGAGTTGAATTAACAATGGACATTTTACTGTGTTATTTGAGGAATATTTCCAAATATATATCTGTGGAGTGGAAGGGGACAAATATAAAACAGCAGAACGTTGTGATTCAGGAATAACGTTTATTTTTTCCCATAAAGGAAACGGCGCTGACTCCCTACGACGGTGTCCACGGGACACAGAACCGCACCCTGGAGATCACCTGCCTGATCCGCCAAGAGGGGGACCCCAAGGCCTCCCAGTGCGCCTCTGCGGGGGGGACGCCGGAGCACGCCGCGGCTGTGCAGACCACAGGGGGCGCCGGCGAGCCGTCCGCGGGCGTCTGCAGGGAGAGCTGGGACCCCGCCCCCGCTCCCCCTCCCCCTCCCCCCTCGGGGTCCGGCTCCGGCTCGGGGTCCTGCAGCTGCGCGCTCTCCCTGAAGGAGCCCCTGGAGGTGGGGGAGAACGAGGACTGCAGCCAGGCCGTGGCCCCCCCCTGCTCCTGCCCGGACCGCGCGGCGGAGCGCCCCCTGCTGGAGCCGCCCGTCTGCGGCGGGAACTGCTCCGGCGAGAGCCCGGCGGCCTGCCCCCGCTGCGCGCGCCCGCACGGGTCGTGTGACTCGTGCCCGAGCTCGGGCGGCCGGGTGGAGCGGCGGGGGGGCGCGTCGGAGGGCGGGGTCGGCGGGCGGGACTGCGGCGCGGGGGCGGGCCGCCGCAGTACAGACTCCGCCACTAAAGTGCCGCTCTCCTTGGTCAGCGACTGCGAGCCGGGCCTCCCTCTTCACCTGTCCACAGGTGACCTCACTCAGGGGCCTGCGCTGGAGGGCGCCAGTCACTCTGTGGCAGCTGGTAAGTGTAAGGGGTTGCCAACCTGATTGGGGCCCAGTGGGTGAGGGGGGGGGTTGAGAGTGCGATGACGGTCTCTCTTACAGTACCTGTTGCGTGGATCCCCGGTTGAAAAACCCCAGGGCATAGGGGACCACAATATTCCAGCTGTATTAAAGGGCGGTATGTCTGCGGTCATAATCCGTGCCAGACAATCAGCTGTGGCGGATGTCGGAAAGAATGTAGCCGGAGTTTTTGCTAGAGGAGGAGGAGTCAGAGACAGGAACAAGGAAATGGGAAGGAAAAATTATCTGAGCGTAAAACTCAACCTCAAAACTGATGTTCAATGCTCTTCAAATAGCGGTGAAAAGTGTTTTATGTCCAAACTGTGGTTAAAGAGAGCATTCCATTCATTCCATTATCATGACTTAGCTAATGACCTTATTTAGGTCACTTTACATAGCTCTCACATTTTATTCACATTTTACACACATGCACATGCATTATTCAGTATGCAGCTGAATGTTTTTGGAGAAAAACAAATTTTGCTAGGTGATAAAAATGCAGATGGATTTGAATCTTGTACCCTCCGATCACAAGTGCAAGTCCGTCAAATTGACGTTCATTACTGACGAGTCTACTAAGCAGTGTGACAACTCTCCCAACACCGTATTAGGGGCTACAACAAAGGCTATATGTCAAAGTAATCCGAGGACCTTTTACGTTCTGCATCAGGAACAGATGAGTCGTAATGTATAGACGTTTACTCATCTATTCCGTTGGCGTCCGTGCGCTATGTTTGGGAAACAGGAAGTTATCTCAGACACCTGATGGAGTTTCTTTTGAAGGAAATGGTGGTGCGTTTTTTTTTTTTTAATTAACGGGTCATAAATAACCAGTGTGGTGTGAAGGACGGAGTGTAGCACAGTGGGTAAGGAACTGGGCTTGTAACCGAAAGGTCGCAGGTTCGATTCCCGGGTAGGACACTTCCGTTGTACCCTTGAGCAAGGTACTTAACCTGCATTGCTTCAGCATATATCCAGCTGTATAAATGGATACAATGTAAAATGCTATGTAAAAGTTGTATAAGTCGCTCTGGATAAGAGCGTCTGCTAAATGCCTGTAACGTAATGCTTCTGATCCAAACGCTTAGTTCTTGTCCGGTAATGAAGAACTCTAAGAATGCTGATTTTCTGTGCTGAATATTGTTCAGAAATTCAGGCCAAATTTGTGGTCCCGGAGCTAGATTATCTCCATCTTGTGAAAAAAAGAATAATTAAACAACAGCTTTAACATAACACGGATACCCCCTGCGATCACCACCAGCACACTGTAGAAAACGTATGGTCTTCATGGTGAAATTCAGCTTTTAATGATACAAAAGTTAATGTTTCATTGCTAATGGGTGGTAAAATGAACATGATAAAACCAGTGGTTGGTTGTGCTTTTTTTTATATATTTGCAGCCTCTGTTCTAATCTATGATCTAACCACTGTGCTGTTCGGCCCACAACTTTGAATATGTTGTAGACATACACTGAATGCATCATTAGCACCAAAAGCATGCTTAATATTGTTGTTGTAGATTTAAATAGGTAAACACAAATTCTAAGTACTCTGAACTTGACATGCTATGTAAATAAAGGGTCTTTAACGAACAGCGTATGCAGTGGTCCCACACTGAAGTTGTTTCAAATACAATAAAGCCCGTATTTGGCACTCTAACATTAGCCAATCCACAAGGATTTATTTCAGCTAATTAATTGTATCAAAGGCCATCTGTAACAAAAGAAACCAGTGAGAGATTTGTTTGTTGACTCCTTTTTCTTTTTTTTTGTAGGTCATGTCACGGGAAACAGTAACACCACTTTCATTTCAAACGGACAAGTGATGAACTTTAGTGGAGACGTCATTGTGGTGTACGTCAGCCAGGACTCTCAGGCTGACAGTGGAGACCTGGAGGAGGCTTTTCCCAATCCTGTCCAGGAAGAGACCACCAAGGAAGGCTTTGAGGTGGTCACTAAGCCAAAGACAAGCCAGCCGCCACAGGAGAATGTGTCAGTGTTCTGAAGAAAACCCCCTCACCAGAGGGGGAAATGGATAGGTCCAACCGGCAGGAATATGTGTGGAACCGAGAACTCTAAGGGGTGATCAGGGAAAGAAATGGCCTCTGGGAAATGTAGGCGTGAAGTCGATCTGATTTTATTATATCGTTTTGTAACTTGGATTATTGTCATAGCATCCAGAATACTATGAATTATGTATTGAAAATAAATGCCATGCATTTGTTAACCCGTATTCAAGCTCTCTGATTGGGGGGCCTATGCATTGGAATTGTATGTTTGTTCTGTTCAAAATGTGTTTTTTTGTTTGTTTTTTTGCCACTTTGAAAAAAAAAACTTGTAAAAGGAGCTGAACCGGTTAGGCCCCACAGGTACCCATGGATGGCATGGTTCAGTAACAGCATTCAAAATTATGGCCAAAACAGAGTCACTATAAACACAAAAGCAACGGGCAGAATCCCAAAACTGCTAACGCTCAGCTACTGGCTAGCACGGTTTACAATTGGGATTCAGTGATTTGGCAGGCACTTTTAGCCAAAGCAACTTACAACAGTGCATTTCAAACCACAGAAAACTAGATAGATGGGCAAAGTAACAGTTATAGTCATTTAAGTGCCACTGCTAATGTGCATTTTTTTAATTGAATGATGCATTGAGGTGTCATCTGAAAAGGTAAGGCTTCGGTATGTTTTGTCTGAGGTAAGCCGTTCGACCATCAGTGGACCAGGGCAGAAAAGAGCCCCATCTGCCAGGTGCTAAAAAAGGGTGGTACAGCCAACTGGCATGACGAAGCTAAACGCAGAGGTCTGGGGTGGGAGAGTATTGTGTAAACACCGTCTAAAAACAGGATGGGACTGTACCATTCACAGCTTTTTACAACAGTGAGAGTTATTCGAACACTTCTAGGTGTCAGGTCACAAATGTGTGATTAGACTCTTCTTAACTGAACATTCTAATGCTGATGTCACAATCACTAGTGGTGATCGGAAGCAATGGGGTTCTGGAACACTGACTTAGAATGTTGAACGAAAACACATTCCAAAAACCCTGTTCTTGAAATGGTGAACTGAATGTAGGCAGCCACTGGAAGCCATTGAAATGGTATTAAAAAGTGGGGTGGCATGTGGGAATGTAGGCAGGTTGAAGAGCAGTAAGGTGGCAGAATTCTGGTCCTGTTACAGTGTCCTGAAGGCACAGGCTCCGCAGCCTACCAGCACAGCATTACAACAGTCCAGATTAGATTAATGGGGGGGGGGCATCAGTACTTGCGGAACTCTTTGCTGTGTCATGACAAGTGCTCTAGCCCCACAAAAGAAAGGTAATGTAAGGTAAACACACGTATCATGACATCAGGTAAACACACGTATCACTTCCGTGTGTTTACCTGATGTCATGGGAAATATAAGGCCGCAGCCATTGTTTTATCATTCCCCGAGAAGGAATCATTCAGATAAATCATTCCCCGAGAAGTAGCGTTCGTGGGAACTTAGAGCATTTCCCCCATTAAAAACAAAGGGGGGGGGGGATAATAAAAATTTCTAGTGAATTATGAATCATCGTTAAATATTTGAGGAAGAACTTGCTTTTAAATGTATTCGCCCATGAAGCCAGTATGCTTATTCAAGTTTAGGGTAATCGTTATACTGCTTTAACATGTGAAAGTCTGATACGCCTAACCCCATGGTCACACGGGGCGGCACAGGAGAGACAAGCGACCAGCGACCGTTCATTTTCAAGAGTTGGCGATTTACAGCGACAAGAGACAAGCGGTCGTTGCAAAGCGAAGTAAGCGGGGCGAAAATAGACTAGAGCTGCGTCCGAATAGTCAAAAAAATTACGTCCTGCGTCTTTTCCTAACCACTTTTCCTTGACTTCGATGGAAAACGTCATGAGGTTAAGGAAAGATGTGAAGGAGAATTCATAAGGACTTAGGAAAAGACAACCGCGGTGCTAAGAGAATCCGACTGCACTTACACTAGGCTACGTAATTATGCGACGGCGGATGTTATTGACGTACGTCTGCCGTGGTGAAACTACAATGTTACGAAGGTGGACTACTAAAAGCGCATCTTAGATACTTCGCCCCGTGCGTTATTACCGTGTTGTTTCATGCAGGCTATATAAACGTGGACAGCCCGGTGAAAAATATTATTTCACTACCAAGGTTGGAATTAAAATAAAAAAAAGGAATATTGGCTACCAGTCACAAAAGTGAAACGAAATGGTTGTCACGTTGGGATTGGTTGCTCACGATCACCCTCCTGCCCACTCATATTTATCGACATTAATCCCAATTAGTAAGATTATATGAAAATAATTGTTAAATTTATGAAAGATAGGCATAACATGTTAGGGTTACAAATCTACTACTGTACATAGGAAAGGGCTGGGTTTCCCCCAATTTTAACGCCTGAAGGTTGACCGCCCGCGCACATTTTGGAAATAGATGTTTCGCTTTGTTATCTCTCTTTCGTTTTCAGTGAAGTCAGGCACTTGGTAGGTAGCTGGACGTTAAACTTTTATTCCCAGAACCAACCAGTCAAGATGAGAATTACTCTTTGTAAGTATCGCATTTGTATTGTAATATTCAGGACATCAGCTGGATTGTTTGAGGGGAGCTTGGTGACTGTGTTTGCTTATGTTTAGATTGCACTCTAATAGACTTCCTCTGCTAAAAAAAATTAACAACAATTATCGCAACAATTCGTATTTTGCAGTAATTTCTACTTGGTGTTTAGCAAGTGAGTCTATCATTGTCTGACTAAAACTATGTTAAGTAACCTACATCCAGTTTGGTTTTTCTGAGGAAACTCGCACATGAACTGTGTCAGTCTTGAAATGTGACTAGTTTTAGCCTACTCGTGATAGTAGGGTAATGTTTTAACTATGTGATTAAAACGGATAATTGTTGCAATGTCTATAATCACGGGTTTCAGTGATCAATCACAATAACTGCGGTTAATTTTTGTTCCATTATTTTTCTAGTATTTTTGTACCTGTTTTGTGAAAACACAAACGGAGATATTCTTTTTACTGTCGCGTGTGGGGATGACACTATTTTGAGGTGTCCTGCAGAAGCTGAGCTGCAACGTGTCCAGTACAGAGCGGTTAGTTGGTACCAGGTGAGTAAAGTAATATATTTCTGTGGGGAACCCTGAAAAGTGCCGAACTCTTGGTGGTGTAGCCATGGCGTAACTTGTACCCCGCGATCCAAATGGACCCTTTCACTTTCACAATGAACCAACTAGCTAAAACTGAAAGACAGTTTTGACACAAACTCTCAAGTTTGCAGTTCTGGTTCCCATAAAATTTAAAAAGCAAAGATTCTAAGAGGTATTTTCAAAATGTGTCAAATGAGTCAAATGATTCTGACCTTGATCTACACTTGACTTGTATAGGTCCCGCTTGGTCAAATTTACCCATGAAATGTATTAGAAGACCAACATTGTCTAGGGTATTTAATTTAGCTTTTACTTTTTATTTACTCTCTTTAAAACTCTTAACACACTATTTTCTTGCTGTATTCATGGAAGGGGGGGAGCAAACCTTGGGTCTCATTAACTGCGTGCATGTGTCCAGGTGTCTGAAGGCCGTTCCACTGGGATAATCCGGTGGGACAGGCAAACCAACTCGGTCAGGAAGTTTGTGAACCTGTCCCGGGACATGGAGTGTCCCTCGGGAGACGGTCTCACCTTGAGGATCCGTAACCTTACGACGAAGGACAACGGGGTGTATCGCTGCGCCCTCTGGGCCCCCGTGGGGGAATTCAACAGGGAATGGGATATCCAGCTGAGTGTCACAGGTACGGCCATTACAGGTGCTCGTCCATTTTGTGAGGGGGATTCTGAGGACCTCTGCATGCAACTGATAGCGTTACATTGCGTTCAGGCACTCAGCAGACACGCTTATCCAGCAGTGTGCACAGCGTACAGTACATTTTACGTGCAATCCATTTACACAGCTGGGTACTCAGTGAAGCAATTCGGGCTCTGTGCCTCGTTCTGTGGCACAACAGCAGTGCCGCACCGGGAAATCCTGACTGCGACGATTGGATTACAAGTCCGGCTGCCTTATTAGTGCAGTGTCCTGCAGTCTCCCTAAAAGTCCGTTTACGATGATGTCAGTGCCCTCAAGGGAACGGACTGGAAACCACCTGAATTACTCAGAACAGATTTAAATTACAAACATCCTGAACTGTCGCCGATCGGTTAAAAGGAATGGGTTCTGTTAGCTTTAAAACTTCCCATTATATACCAAAGAGGGGCCACACTGAAAAATTCTTGGGGCCACTGGCCTGTGTGTAGGGCTGGGTATCAGCACGACTTGGGGACAGTGTCCTCTCAGAATGACAGGGGAGAATCAAGAGTGTATTCACACGTCCTTCCTCTATACACTTATCTTTACTGGAATTTTTTTTTTTTTTTTTGAAAACATGTGAGCACCACTGATAACAAAAAACATTGTGGTGATGATACAGACCGATACAGTACAAATGCAGAATGCATGCACAACCGGGCATTCCAAAAATGGTAGAAATTAGTCTGATTAAAAGGGGTTTTTTTTTTTTTTTTTTTTTTTCTCTAAACCCTTTCTCTTCACACCAGGGTGTTCCGAAGCAGAGGAGTCATACGACGTGAAAGACATTCTGCTGTATGGAGCGGGGGCATTCCTGTTCTTACTTACACTTGCACTGCTACTCGTGAGTAATTAATTTCTCCTCAGTAATAACAACCCGCTAAAACTCAGCCAGCTGATATGTGGATATGTGATGGTAGATGCTGAATTATTTTGCGAACTGTAAACTGTCGGATAATGCTATCAGAAAAAACTTGTCATGCTCACACAGAGCAATACCTGTTTAATCATAGTTAGTCCTCAGTCTCCGTCAAGCTTTCTTAGTGTGCAGAAATATTACACAATACAGCCAGCCATACATTCATATCAAATCTAGTGCAAGTAAATTTTGAGGTAGCAAAACAACAGGACAGGTGTTCACATTAAGCGAAGGAAGCATTTCCTCAGTGTATAATTTGTATTATACTAATTCAATATTTTTCACCTTAACTAATTGCATATTTCCTTTTACTTTAGATTTGCCATTTGGAAAAACAGTTTTCCACCAGCAGAAAAGGTATCAAACCAACACTAGGAGCATACATTGACATTGTTTCATTGCTGAAGAAATCTCATGGCCTCATGATGCAACATGTCTGAACAGCTAAATCTGTAGAAACTTTGTGTAACCAATAAAAATACTGTTAAAATTTTTTTAACAGTGTCTGCATGCAATGTTATTAAGAACATTTGGACAAACTAATTAAGATGAATAATTGCATGCAACTTGTCTATATGTCTTATATTAGGCAAATCCAACAATTTGATTTTAGTAAATCCAACTATTTATTTTTTCAGTCTACTAAATAATACTGCATACAAACACTAGCCAACATTTTTTTTGAGTGTGTGTGTGTGTAGTACAGTTCTATATCTAGTGTTGGACAGAGCTACTAGCTTAACTAGCCTATGATTTCTAGTACCATGTGTGTAGTTCCTATTTTTAACATCAAGTAGCTACAACTGTAGGCTAGCTGTATTGGCATAAAAGTAAAATTGTTAGACCAGCAGCATTTGCAGACAAAGAAAATCCCAGTTTAGATTTAAAACACCATTGTCTATCGGATATTGAAAGCAAAACCTAAAACGAACCAGACCAGAGTTTGTTACTATCACAAAAATATAAGCCAAATTGCATAGAAACCTGTATTTGGATACAAGTAAAATCATTACACAAATATCATATCTGGAAATTCCCTGCCTAAAATGGACCTGATTTATCATGTCACCACAACTGCTCTGCCCCGTGATGTTGGACATTTAAGCTGGCAGTGTACTCAGTAAGAAGAAAGAAATTCAGGATTGAGAACCACCGGCGAACATGTCCACGAACACTGTTGTCGGTATACTCAGTGAGAACGCCGCACCGTTTAAGTCGCTCCACGCCGCTGGTGCGTGAATAATTACGAGGCAGATATTAACCGGGGCTGGAATCTCAACCAGACCTCCGTCTTGCGGCTACGCCATGGATGTACAAAGAGAAGGGCTACGCGACATCACAACACAAAAAATGTTTCAAGTGTTTAAAGTGACTTTAGTTTATCTAGCTATGAAAAAGAAGAAAAAGGCGAAGAAGATGGTACGTTCGCCCTCTAAATCAGAGTAGAACGGAGAATGGAGAGTTTTGTCTGTACATTCGGCAAATGCAAGTTTAGACGAGGGGGTCCACTTTCTCTTATTTCCGAATGTGTGCTAGGCGTTTTGATGACTTGCTGAAACGAGTAGCACCATTCATCAAACATGCGGGAACTGACAGAATTCTCATCTCTACAGAAGAGCGATTGGCGTTACTCACTGTACATTGGCACATGAATTCAGCCCTCTGGACGCTCAACCGTGACGTAACCAACTACGTGATATTTGGACCAATAGCTGAAAAGGGGGGGGGTCGGAGAGCAAGAAAGAACTTTTCAAAAAGTTCCCCCTGGAGGCCGTCGCACACTGCACCGTACGAACACACAACACCGCGTCTTTTTGTTCGCCAGTTGTTCTGATTGCTTCGTTTTGCTTAAAAAGGTCTACTTCGTACGAAGTATACTGCCTACTTATGTGCCCATACCACAAATCACAAATGAATGTACACGCTTAATGTAACGAAGTTCTCAGCAGCAGCAGATTGGCCGAATTTCACGTCAATAATGGGTACCTGTCTGTCAGGCAGAAGTCGCAGGGAAATGGGATGAAAATGGGAAGAATTAGACGCAAAATTACACGGCGATATACCAGCATGGCCTCTGCGATCGATATATTGGGCACCCGTGTGGTACCTGGAATAGAAGCATGGGTTGAATTACAGTAGATGTTGACAGTAGGTACTATGGTGATTAGGATGAAAGAATCACTGGTTACCTTCTGATGCGGTCTACAGAACCACCTGTTCAGACTGCAACTTGGCTCCCCTCTTATCCCAACCCAATACCACTCCTACTTTGCTTTTTACCATTATTATTTCTTGAGAAATGTGCTTCTTGTAAGACTTCCAGAGGAAAAAACAGGGAGTCAGCAGGGCGTGATAAAGAGACTGCTCTCAGTTGCAAAACGTCCTACTGGATCAGCATTATGTAAGCCATAATCCATAATACAGTGTGATGTTTGGTATTGTTGGTTAAGTTGATGTCATGGGGAACAAGTTGGTGCCTGGGCAAGGTTAACCCAGTGTGGTATGCTTACAGAGATAATGCAAGCAGGATCACAGATGTACCATTTTATGTTTTGTCTTTATTTGATGATGACTTGGGATTTTCCTTTGATCTTTGGGTATATAAGGGGTGCAGGGGTTCAGGGAGTCCCCTCAACGCTCCTGGGCATCACGCGTGTGTAGCCATCGAACTACGCACACATTTAGCACTGTTGTATATTGCCCTTGTTGAACACTGCATTGTTGTACAATAAACTGCATTCACTTCAACCTGGCATTCCTTTTTGACTGTTACCACTGCACACCTGGAAGTTTTTGGGTCCTACCATAAACATAGAATTCAAGATGTCTGCACCCCGTAGTCACTTGCCTATACACTAGTGCCAGACACAATTGTATCTGCACAGGCTACGTGCGCCAGAGGCACGTCTGTGTCTAGCAAGATAGACAGCGATCTGTACAGAGCCACGCTACTGCCAGGTTATTTTCAATCTCCTTCTATGCAAAACCGTTTGCCCAGAGGAAAGGTTAGAACATTGTTTTGGAATCAGATAACTGAGATATTATTAAATTAATCTCGGTCCAGTAGCACCAGGTAAGACTATACACATTCCTTCGCCACTCAGATAACTCCGCTGTTTGGTGTGTCTGAGGTTTTTTTTTTTTATTACAATAATAATATAATAATAATAATACCCTATACTTAAAACTACTTTGAATTCAGAACTCAACCTTCAGATTACTTCACGTGGATGATAAAAGAATGTGTGTTTAAAATAAGAAGAATTTTGAGACCAATTCTGTTTCGGCTTTTTCTGGATTTTAATTGTGCAAGTTTAAGTAGCCTACATGCTGCAAACTAACATGCTGTTGCATGGCTCCATGTGCTAACGTACTGCAGGGGTAATGTTTTTATTAATAATAATAATAATAATAATAATAATAATAATAATAATAATATCTATCTTATGACAGGAATGTGTAAAAGTGAACCAGAAGAGAAAAATGATAGTTGGCTCTCCAGTTATACTGCCTAGCAGCAAAAGGTTTGTACACGAAAGTAATTTATTTCCTGAAATTATAGCTACCAAAACTCAGATGTCTTCCCTATTGAGGCACAGAACTTGACTTAAATAGTGTTCTGTATGTTTAATAGATTGTTAAATTATTAATCGGTCTGAATCCAAAATGAGCCAGCACCTCAGTCTGGTTATCCCCCTCTAAAATCATTTAAATCGTATGACTTTCACAGGTATGCAAATTCAACGTTCTTGTTGTCAAAGAATCTAGTACAATGAACAAAATCAGTTTTTCACACTCTCACTAACCACTTTCGAAGACACAAGAAGCAGTCTTGATGCTACAGCTTGCTGTAGTCCACTATGTACCTCCAATGAGTAAACATTGTATAACTTTATAATTATTGTACAAAATAACTTTGAGTTGTTACTATTTTTTTTCTATGAACTATTGGGAAGTGATTTTATTTTCATTTCAGTTATTGTGTGTACGAAGGGATTCTGTAAGTTTTTTTTTTTTTTTTTTTTTTTTTGGGATGCATTGTGTGTCTCCCCCAAAGCTGAAATGACTACTGTATGCCTATGCCCAAGATCTTCATCAGGTCCGATTTCAAAGTGCTCACAAAACCACACAGCCTTTCAAGCGCAACACCACACTGTGACGTGGTACTACATGTCATGCTTTGGTACGATGATGCGGTTTCCTCGCAAGGAGGAGGTTGCAGGTTTGAGACCCAGCCGGATCTTCTATGTGTGGAGCTTGTGTGTGTTTCCTCCAAAGACACGTAGGCTGCAGGGCTTGCTTGCACAGTCAATCGCAGTGTAACTACCCTAGTTCAATAATTACCTAAGCAGTAAAACTACTTTATTTAATTCATATTAAATAAATACCTAAGCACTCAGAAAACCAGGGTCCAAAACATAACCGGCAAACTCCTGTATCACATGCATTGGAACACAGTATATAACATTATCTAAGTCCAAAATATGCTATACATATGTCATTAAACTGGCTGAAGTTGTCTGTGTTCTATTTTCTAACATTTTGGATTGGAATAGTATGTTTTTTTTTCTGATTAAATATAAAATGGAATACTCTAGGGTCAGATCTAACCACTTTTATCAATTATTTTTTATCTGTAACGTTTGATTTCACATTTACTAAGCAGATATCCATACCTTGTAGTGAGTGAATTTAGCACTGACAATTTAGTCACTAGGTGGCAATTTAGTGACAATTTAGTCACTAGGTGGCATCCTTCCCAAATATGTTGCTAGTTTTCTGAGTGCCCTGAAGTGCAAGAACGTTTCCAATTTAACAGTATGGCATTAATCATTTTTTTATTATCTGTATCTGTTCGTGGCGGTTTCCTTATGCAAATCACATGAACATGACTGCCCATAAAATTTACAAACAGCCAGCATTCATCATCTCATACAACTGTGATATGCACAAAAACAAAGGTCTGCAGGTTTTGTGAATGAGGGCCAATATTACCAGTGTGTACATCTAGTGGAGAAAGTAATGAAGTGCACTATGAAACTCATATTGGCGAAAGCAGCAAAGCAAGAATTAAAATAGGTTTTTTGTCTGAGCTGTCACGGTGTCATACCTTAAAATTTAATGGCTTGCATTTAATAAGTTCAAGAGGGCGGAGCAGGCAAGTAGCCGGGCCACGTTTTTCAAATTCCTGAAATTGCTGATATGAGAGGTGGTCTGAAGAAAACGATGCACTTTCCATCATAGTAACTTTGCTAGTTTATACGAATATTGCCTAAACCTACCTGAATAGCGCCCGAATGGTTTCGATCTGTTTACGTCATTATCTAGTAACAGGAAAAGACTCCCTGGTGAAACCCCATGTCGAGCCGGCTAACCAGATAATCTTATCCAGCTTGTTAGTGTGTACAACGCCACGCCCAAATCCATTTACTGCGACGTTGCCGCAAAAGCCCTAGTTCTCGTATCACGACAATGAACTGCATGGATCACGCCTACATGTTATTGGCTCTGCCATGACATCAGCAGTTGTTAACTGTCAAAAGCTAGGCACGAAAGCGTAATCGTAGCAGTCTAGAATACAGTCTACATTTAAGTGACTTCGACAACATCGCTTCGTTTGAAAAAATGAGCTCAATAAGGTATGTTGTACATGACAGTCGTGCGATCTCTCTCTTTAATTTTTTAAAAATTTTTTACGCAGGCTATGGTTTATAATTCTTAAAGTTTTAGATCGCCTCTTCTGTTACTTAATTAAATTTCACTGTTGTTAGTAACAGCACGAACCCTAGCGACGACTGTTACGGAGACACAATGATCCAACACTGCAATTTATCAGAGTAACAATGTTCAGATCATGAGTTCTCTTAACAGTTCCACAGAACTCTGCATCTTTGAACTTAATCAGAATGATTTTATGGCCAGTGACTATCTTGTGAAACACGCAACGGTCGAGCTCGAGGGCACAACTCGATCTTTGTAAAAATGAAATTGTTCTTTTGGTAATCTTGAATATCAGTGGACAATATAATTAGTCAAGTTTCATTTTAATTGCGACAGCATTTTGTCAGCACTTGCTTGAAACGTGACCGTAAGGTAGCCTAAATGCATACTGTCATTTTAATCATAATTAGGTTGAATTAAGTTATATAACTGCAACTAAGTAAAATATTGTTTTTGTTCCACTGATTTTTTCCTAGAAATATTTTCCGTAGACAGTGGTCATCCAATGCGAGACTCGATGGTAAAACGGTAATTATAACTGGGGCCAACACTGGCATTGGTAAAGAAACTGCCAAGGATCTGGCGAAGAGAGGTAGGACATTCAGCAAATTTATTTCAGGCTGTTTTGGTGATCCCATGTGACTGTTTTTCAGCGCCATGATATACTTTAAATAACGAAAAAAATGCTGCTCTCAGAAGGTAAATATATGAACTCTTTAATTCCACGTGAATAAACAAACCATGGCCTGGTCTACACAAGATAACCTGCACAACCTCCTAGGGAAGTATCCCTGCATGTTTTGCACACACCTAATTTGGTTCAGAGTGAAAACGCTACAGCTGGCTATAGTGCATCAGTACAGGCGGAAGTTCTATTTATCCTAGATAGCCAACTTGAAAAGAGAGTTCATATAACAGTATGCACTGTATTATGGTCACAAGATGATTTGATCGGTCCCTAATCTGCCTGGGGTTTTATGTATGTATGTATTTATTCATTTATTTATTTATCAGTGCATAGAGGATTTAATTGCCAATCAAAGTAGCTTTGTGAGTTCACCAGTTTCAATCACTTTGATGGAGACAACTGCCTAAATTCTAAAAATATGGCTACTGTAACACAAATCAAACACAGTCTAGGACATACATAGTACTAAGCAATGCATATATATATATGTGTGTGTGTGTGTGTGTGTGTGTACTTAATGAAATAGGTAGGTAGAGTTAGATTAATCCAAATAGATTAATCACAGCTATTATTTAGCTGATAGAAATTCCTGAAGGCGATATTGAAGCTTGTTTACCTTTGTGCCAAACAGAACAGAACAGTTGAGTTGATCGTGTGTAATCAGTTTCTCCCATTGTCTAAAGTGATAACTCGTTCTGCCTGGCATGACGGGTTGCGTCTGCGTCTGATCGCCCACAGCCTGTCCCAGAAGAGTTCTGGTTAATGACGTCCTGTTTTCGGCGTCCCACAGGAGCCAGGATCATCATGGCTTGCCGGGACATGGGAAGGGCGGAGTCTGCTCACAAAGAGGTCGTAGAAGACTCCAAAAACCAGAACATCGTTGTCAGGAAACTGGATTTAGCCGACACAAAGTCAATCAGAGAGTTTGCAGAGGTAATAAACAAAGGTAAGCCCCACGAAAAAGGAGTGACAGACAGTCTAGTGCTTAATCTGTAGTGACCACAACTTCCTGTGACTAAGTTTTTGTGGGTTTTTTTTTCTTTCTTTGTGGGCAGCATTTTTTATTTTTGTATAGTGGAGAATACAGACTTGAATTTGGCACACAGTGTTGATTCTTCTAATACTTTCTTATTTTTGAATGCCTTGCTCACAGTTTTATAAAACGTATTATATAATGTAATCAACATGAACATAGGTTCAATATTTATATGAATGAATGAATGAATTTTTTTCTCCACTCCCCCCCCCCCCCACACACACACAGAGGAGGAGCAGGTTAATATTCTCATCAACAATGCCGGCATCATGATGTGTCCCTTCTCCAAGACAGTTGACGGCTTTGAGATGCAGTTTGGTGTCAACCACTTGGGTAAGAGAAGCATTTAGTACACAGAGAGGGAATAACAGCTAAGTACAGAGGGAATAACAGCTAAGTTTCCTCTTGACTACATGTTGTCCAGTACAAAGGTTAAAGGATTTCTCTACTGAGTAGGTATTGGCCTATATGGGAGGATTAAAATGAATATTAACCATATTCTTTTCTAAAGTAGCCCTTTATAGAAAGCCATGCCAACTAGATCATTTAAAGCGATTTTGTGTATTAGGGCTCTTTGCATTTAAATGTATCTGGAAAATTGTACTAAAGTAATGCTCTTATGTATTCAGAGATGTTGAGAAGGAACTGGTCTAGACACAGTTCTGGTATTATGGACTGGAGCAGGAAGTACTGTATGGCTTATCTTAGCTTGCAATTGTTCTTGCGTCCCACAAGGCATTGCGTTCCTATCTCTTTAGCTTTTATTCCAGACCCAGAGTACATTTTACACACACAGATTTTTTTTGAAAAGCAGTTATTTGTTTTAGTCTCAGTTGGTCCCTATGCTCGTTTTCCCTTGATTTAATGAATATCTCCCAAGAGGAGTGCTGTTCTTAAGTCCTCACAGTTTTTGTTCATCTCCTTGGACCAGACACCTTTGTATATTATTATTATTATGGAAGAAGTGCCAACACTACCCCTTTTTGGTAGTATATATCTTTTTTTTTACCATTTTATTGTGATTCCTCTGTTCATTATACACTGGATTCTAGGGAGTGTTCTCTGAGACAGTATGCATACCAGTTTTTCACTTGTATTTGACCCGCATATCAGATAGGAGAAGTATGTAGGAGGATGTGTACAAGTAAATAAGACTATGTGATCTTTCAGGGTTCCTTCATAAATGCTTGGAATGTCCAAACGACCTTGGGTGTCTGTTTCTCAGAACAACCTCTGCTGCCTTATCAGCTCAGCATTTGAAAAAATACAATCGGTGCATAAATATGAGTTTAGACTACAGAAGTTACGTTACAGGCATTTAGCAGACGCTCTTGTCCAGACTTGCTCAACTTTTAGTTGTGGTGAAAGCACTGCATCAATGACTATGCATTTTTGACAGAATACTGGAAAGAAGAAGTGGCTGGCTACATGTTTTGGATGTTCTTTTATTCTTCAGAATTAATGGGGAATGTTGCAGTAAAAAATAAACTGGATCCAAGTAAATGTTATATAATATATATTAAAAGGAAAAAAAGGAACGCAAAGAGCTCTTGAGTCTCATAGCAATTTCTCGTAAATACACAATAAAAATGTCCCGTGTTAATTCAACCCTAACAGGGTACGTACGAGTCCAGTAGGGACCATATGTACTCTGCACGAGTTTGTTTAGCACTGAACTTTTTACCGTGCGTCGTCCTGTCTGTCCTTGCAGGCCACTTCCTGCTTACTCACCTGCTGTTCGATCTGATTAAAAAATCAGCGCCCGCCAGGATCATTAACCTTTCCTCCATGGCCCACGCCTGGGGCACTATCAAGCTGGACGACATCAACAGCGAGAAGGGGTACAGCGACAAGAAGGCGTACGGCCAGAGCAAGCTGGCCAACATCCTGTGCACACGCTCACTGGCTCAGAGGCTGCAAGGTGAGTGGCTGGCTGGCCCAAGGGCTACCGCATGAAGACATAAAGACCTCCATTAAGTGACTGGTTGGAAGATACATAAATTGAAGAACAGAACCATGTTGGGTTTTTTTTTCTCCTAGTACCGTGGTAAACAACCCTGTTCCTGGAGATCTACCATCCAGTAGGTTTTCACTCCAACCCTAACAAAGCCACACCTCGTTCAACAGCTAGAGATCTTGTTGAGCTGCTAATTAGTCAGAGTCAGGATCGCCGAATTGTGGTCGAAATGAAAATATACAGATTGGTAGTTCTCCAGGGAACAGGGCTGATCGGCGGTCCACGGTAGTAGGAGTGGGGCGGGTTCGATAATTCAGCCAGTGTCCCTGGGGTTACGGGTGCTGCCAGTTGTCAGCGGGTGAATTATTATGAGGGACAGACGAGGAGGAAACTCAAGCACACGCATGGCTTTGGTTTAAAAATAAGGGAAAGTGGGGCGAGATGTCAATAGTCTAAAAAGGGGCAGACGGATCAATGAAAGAGCATAAAGGAAAGTGAAAAATAAGAGACCAGAGATTTGGAAAGGGACGTAATCTAACCGAGGATGTGATTTTAAAAGGCCTGGGAATTGGAGAGGGGACCCAGAAAGTGGGTTTAGGGCAATAATGAAAGCAGGGTGAATACACGGCCTCGGTGAACTGAGAGAGCGAGAGAGAGAGAGAGGAGGAGAGGGAGAGTGGGTGAAGGGGGGGGGAAGGTTAAGTAAAGGCTACAAAATGATCATCTCTGGGAGCCGATGCGGGGGTGGCCAGCTCTGCAGAATGACTGGTCCGAAGCAGCAGCATCATTGGGAAACTTGTCTGTAACCTTCCGGAGCGTGTTCACATCACAACGCCCCTCATCTCACTTCACTGGCCACCCGTTCATTGCAGCTCTCTGCAAGTTTAAAAACCTTTAAATCGACAAACCTACAGCGCAGCGAATGGAACAGCTCCACCAATCAAATTATTTATTTAAAAAAAACTCTGGCATAGCCAGATGTCTCCCTTCCGCAAATCCTGAGGTGACTGGCTCTCTGCTCCCTGCCTGGTTGTTTCTCCCAGTCGTTATTCTCATCTGTGCTTGGTGCCCAATCGGTGGAACAAAGGCGGTCACATGACTGCCATCTTCTGATGCGGACTGAAGGCCCACCTCAGACCAAATCTGGGTTCCCCTTCCGATCTCTATCCCCATAGCACTCCCACCTTAATGATATGGGTTATAGTATTTTTATGGCTATGACTGTGCATTCCTCTGAGGGCTCGTTGTGGACGTGTTCAGCTCTGTGTATTTATCATTTGCGTTTTGGCTCAAAGGTTTCAGAGAAAAGGAAGCAAACACATGCCAGCCACAGTGTGTGAAAATATTGCAACATCTGTGGTTCTGCAACGGGACACTGATCTTTCTCAATTGCGGACTTGTTTCGACTGCCAAAATATTTGCCATTTCCTGATTTGATTGGCTGACTGTTGTTTCCGCGTGTTCAGACGTTGAGTAGTTCCTTGCACTTCCTGCTCTGTATTTCTGATTCCATATAAAAGGGCACTTTTCCGTAATCGTAGCAGACTGTTACAGGGCTGATTTTATAAATGGTTGCCATATCCACTCCCTGGGGTTACATTTCACAGTTCTTCTCATTTTAAAAATCGATTTACAGTTATGCTTTTCAGTTTTTTTTTTTTGTTAGTTTTTTTCCTTTAGTAAGACTAAAGTAGATCTGTAGTGCCTTGGCTGATCCACGCACCATAGCACAGTGATGACGATACATGCTCTTTTGCCTTATCCATTACATTACATTACAGGCATTTAGCAGACGCTCTCATCCAGAGCGACGACTTACACAAAGTTCTCCGTAGCATTTACACTGCATCCGTTCATACACTGAAGCAATGCAGGTTAATAAGTACCTTGCCCAAGGCTACAACGGCAGTGGTGTCCTACCCGGGAATCGAACACGTGACCTTCCGGTTACAAGACCGGCTCCTTACCCGTTATGCCCATTGTGCTTCCGCCTCCGCCAGGCACCGGCGTGACGGTGTACGCCGTCCACCCCGGGGTGGTGCAGACCGAGCTGTGGCGGCACCTGAGCGCCCCGCTGAAGGTGACCTTCGCGGTGATGAAGCCCTTCACCAAGACCTCCGTGCAGGGTGCCCAAACCTCCATCTACTGCGCCGTCGCCCCCGAGCTGGAGAACGAGACCGGCCAGTACTACAGGTAGACTGCTTGGAGGGGCGCTCACATGGCAACGGTGGTTTTTTTATGGGATGGATTTAAAACCCAGGGAAGGTGTTTTTGTTGGATGTGTTGGGCCACTAAACAGTTTCCCTGTGTCACCCAACTCATTGGCACGTGCTTGCCATGTAAATTGGAACATATTTTCTTCTTTATATTACTTAGTAAATTGTTCCACACTGCCTGATGTATGATAAAAATAGAAGAAATAGCAATCAGTCAATGTGCATAATACACATTTACAAAAGAACATGACTGGTGAATAGCATTTGAGCGGTATAACCTAAGACCTGGCAATTGATGTTGGTTCCTGTAGGGGATGTTAGTCTCTGGTCTTAATCTCAAGAACCATAATATTCTACTATGCCATACATACACGTTCAATAAAAGATATATACAATCTTTGAAGATATTTTCACTGCAACATGTTTTTGTCATCCAATAAAAGAAATGTAAATACTTGAACTTTTTTTCCCTGCTGGGTCTTAGGAGGTCCAAGACATTTTTTGTTGACACAGCCTGTGGCTTCAGTTCATTTTTTAAATTTTTTTTTATGTAGTGTAAAAAATCGATACCCCTGTCTTCCTTTTTCTTTCTGTGATTTTTTAAATTTATTTTTGTGGAAGGCGAGCTGCTGTTCGCCCTCACAGTAACGGCTCCGCGTCTCTCCCGTCTCCGCAGCGACTGCGCGCAGGCGAACCCCAGCACGGCCGCGAAGGACGACGTCATGGCCCAGAAACTGTGGGAGCTCAGCTGTCAGATGCTGGGAATAACGTGGGACTGAACAAGGGGCGCGCTGCTCTCGAAGAAAACGTTGCAGAGGCGACCCCCCCCCCCTTTTCAGCGTTCACAACTCGGGTTACGCTCCAACATCAGCCATGCTTCAGCGACACTGAATTCCAAACATTTCATTTCGGATGCGTTGTGTCCCTGTTATATTAGTGGTGTTCCACGGTATCCCCGTGTGAAAAAATAGCACGCTGAAGTGTACTTGAAGTATACACTTTTATACTTAAGGATACCTGAAGTATAATTGTAGTTTATATGAAGTATGCCGCTGAAAAGCCGTTGAAAAGCGGCAAAGCTGGTCAGCTGAAAAGTTGGATAGGCTAGGTGTGGTGAGTTGAAAAGCTGTCACTCCATTTTACTTCCTTTTGTCTTATTTATTTATTTTAGTTTGTTGTTTTTTGCCTGGAACCCGTGAGTGGGAAAGGTGAAGGTGTTTATTTGATTCCGTGTTGGTGTGGATGCGCTCTCTCTCTCTCTCTCTCTCTCTGAATTGAGCTTTGTTTAGCAGATTCTTATGCGAACATGCAGGAATTCATGATTATTTGCTGAAAAAAACCAACCTCTTGCAATATATTATCCCTCTTCTTTTAATACTAGTGAATATTTTGTTTCAATTGTTTGTTTTTTTTTATCACAAATTTTATAATAATATTTGCCTAGATGTGTTCTTGTTTATGGTTAATAATAGTGATGGCGTAATACAGACCCAAGCAATTCACTCTGAACCAATCATGTCATTGTGCAACGATCAAAGTCCAGACAACTGAAGTAGGCTGCTGCAAGTTTAGTTCATTCTTATTTTTAGTATTTTGTTGATTCAATGTATTTATTAATCATAGTTTTTATAGATCTTTTTTTCTACCATAAATATGGATATCCTTCATGTGTTTATGTACTTCACAACAAAATATATAAATCAGTTTAAGATTGTGAAGTTGGATGTTATTGTAATACGGTCTCATTTAGTACTGTAATTGAAGGGCAAGTTCTATTTATATTTTAGGACATATCACAGCATTAGTTTTCTTGCAGGGGGAATATTTACCATGAATTGCCCTTTTGTTTATAAAATGTAAATATTTTATGGAAATCTATAAATAAATAATATCAGTAGTAATACACCCTGAATTGAATTTTATTTATTCGCTATTCTTCAGAAAATAATATTTGCACCGTACCCACATACCTGAAATTGTAAGGTCATAATTTAAAATGAACGGCATAGTTCTAGGAATTGAGCCCTGTTCTTTAACCATTCAGTTACGGGTTGCGTTTATGCAGCATCGAATGTTATGTAGGCGCTACATCAATATAAAGTTCCCGGACAGACTACAATCCGAGTGTAATTTGGGGGGTTCTCCTTTGACTTGATGGGTATATAAGTGATGAGTGAGTAGTCTCATGTTACTCAGACTGATGGGGAGCAGCAGTGTATATAAGTTAAGTATAATGGGTAAGTAACAGCTTTGTAACCTAAAGATTGCTGGTTTGGTTCCCAGGGAGAACACTGCCCTTGTAGCCTTGAACAAGGTACTTCTCCTGAATTGCTTAAATATCCAACTGTAAAAATGCAAAGTCGCTCTGGATGAGAGTATTTGCTAAATTTGGTACATGTACCTCCTGTTCCACTCATGTTATATGTACCTCCATCCAGCACTTATTGTGCCTTGTATCATTGTCTTGATGTAGCTTGTAGTGCCACCTAGTTTCACTTAGCATAGGTTAGATCAGTGTAATGTTCAGTGTGTGAACTGGACTTAATGTGTTCATGGCTATGAATAACTACAAAATGAGTATTGTACCTTCTCGGACCTGTGTTTTGTAGTTGTTCCAATGCAATTTGGTATGCGCTTATTGCGCGTCGCTTTGGATAAGTGTGCCAAACATAATGCTAAACGCCAGTAATGTAAATGTAATTTAATCAGTGTGACCCCTGGCTGAAACTGGGTGAAATCTCAAAAATTCATGTTGAAAACTTCTTGATGGTTTACTCATTAGTCACTCATTCTGCTGCAGTTGAATTGACATCTCTAGTAATACTGTACATTACAGGCATTCAGCTGATGGACTTAGCCAGAGTGACTCACACAGCATGCATGTATGAGTCATTGCAAAATATGGTTTCTGATTGCATGTGTGCACGCAAATGTGAAAAATTTGGGCTTGGTGATGTTAGATGAATTTGAGTTGTCTTTTATGGGCCCCTCTTAGTGTGACAAGTATTGTCTTACTAAAACGTTGTTTAATAAATGGTGCTATACCAAAACGGTTGGGGGGTGTTTGCCCTGCTGTAAATTAAATACATAGTCAATGCATTGTGGTGGTGCGTTTTATGTTATGTTTTGACAATGAATTGCATATGAACCCGTTTTTTTAAATATAAATCAGGTGTAGTCGATGTCTAATGTGTTTTTAAAAATGCCTGATCCGGTACCTAGAAAACAAATTAGTCTTACAGTAGGTAATGGTTTTCAATAAAAGTGTCAGTAATCGCAATCACCGACAGAGGGTACTCGATGTTTGACTGAACGACTGACGTGTACGTAAAGGGCAAACAACTTCCGGGTCAGCTCTCAAACTCATACGTCAGCTGTAACATTCTTAAGTGGAGATAGAAGTGTACGTGGCTTTTCTTCCGAACAGACTGGCTGAGTGGAGGCAGCTGAGACGCTTTCATTGAATAACTCAGGTAAATACTATTTCCAATAACTAATAAAATACCTATTCGTGATACACTAGAAAGCATGCTTGCTAACGTGATGTAGCTTTAAAGTTGCTTGCTTGATATAGTGATTTTTCTGTCGAAAAACTGGTAACGTTATAGACGAAGTGATGAAAACGGCACTGCTTGGTTGGGACTCGCGAGGCCTGGTTGTTCGTTTGCAAGTGAACTGAATTAGCTCTGTGTCAAAACACGTTAATTTCCGTTAACGTTTGTAAACTGCCACAAAGTCTTGGTTTAGATGAAGAGACTGGACAGGGACGACTCTGATTCAGGACACTGTTGATCTTTGGTTTACAGATAAACACAGAAAACCACATGGACCAGATAATGCAGTTTGTAGAGCCTAGCCGGCAGTTCGTGAAGGACTCCATAAGGCTCGTGAAGAGGTGTACCAAGCCAGATAGAAAAGGTAAGCTGCGTCAACCGAGCTCTTTAATGGTTGGTATGGATTCATTTAATTAATCAAGACTTAAATCAAGCCCTCAATATTCAATCTTCGCAGCGACTACTGGATTCAATGGTGGCACACTGGTTATATAATACAGTGAGCAGATATGATACATGTAACGTGTCGATATTGGGTGTTTTATCTTGCCGAACGTACTTGCTCCTACGGTAAATGCAACATCAGTGTTTTTAGTATTTTACGCCACGTCAGTAGTTTATTTTGTAACTGCCTGTATTTCAATTCACAATATAAATCGTTAATGTACTATATATTGTAACTACACGTTAACCATTTTAATGGCAGTTGTCGATACCTTATACAAATACGCTTCTTTTTTCAGAATTCCAGAAGATAGCCATGGCTACGGCAATTGGTTTCGCAATTATGGGATTCATCGGATTTTTCGTCAAACTCATTCACATCCCCATCAACAACATCATTGTGTGAGTATTGTAATAAAACATACACCTAAATAAGGGTTACCGTTTAATCTTAAGCAGTTTGAAAAAAATAAAAGATGGCTACTCAAATAACAAAATTAGTAATGTTTATTCAAATGCCCATTTTCTTTCCACTCGATCGATTACAGTATTTATCCAGAAGATGCACACTGTAGTGGCTATATCGGTATTTGGGAGCCGTGAATACACAATCAGATCCAGGTTTACATTTACGGTTGGGTCCAGAGGGTAAGCTTGTAATAGGAAAACTTATCAGGTCAATTTCAAAGTTTACACTGAAGCCTTGCATCCAATGATGGAGGGTCACTAAGCAATCAATTGAGGGAACAAGGCAACTACTGTAAGTGGATGTTTATCCTTCACTTAAATTCTCCATTATAACTCTAGAGCTGGCATCTCTTGGACCTCAGAGTAGCCTTGTCATTCAGCTACAACTAAAGCGAAACTAATTATATGCTTTCTCGCGGCCTGTCAAAGATTAGGAACCAAACCCCATTTCAGTGCATTTTTGTTAAGATACACAATGTAATGAAGCGGGTGCTGATTGTCATTCTGAGCCGGCAGTTGACGCTGGCAAAACCCTGCAATTTATTTTTCTTGTGATACACGTACCTGGTAGTCAAGGAAATTAAATTGGTCTCGCTGTAATTTCAAATGGAGATCATTGTGTCGTCTTGTCACCAAGTCAGTGACACGTCCCTCTCCCTACACCTCCCCAGATGGGAGATGTAGTTCTGAGCCTATGAAACATACTCTGGACCACACTCTTCCACTTCTTTCCCGATATAACCACAGCTTATGCCTTTCTTCTGGACATTACAATTGGCCTTGTTTATGGTTATATTCATAGAATGCCTTCTGTAATCAAACATCACCCATTTTTAAATATGCAAAGATCACATTAAATCAGTAAATCTAGATAAACCTTTGGAAGTTAAATCTAGCAAAAACTATGATCAAATCTAATATACTGTATAGTCAATAGTTCCCTGATGTAAGTCTTTTGACTTAAGTGCTTTTTTTTTATTATTATTCCAGTGGCGGCTGAATCTCAATCCCGATGCCCGACGGACACTACGCAAACCCGATCCGAATGGACTGATGTGCTTTGTGATTTTTAACATGCATTGTACATTTTGTATTTGACTGTGTTTATAAATAAAAGGCTGAATGAATGGAGCAAACGAGCATGGATCCGTCAGTAGCGGCGACCGTTAAGGCGACTGAAGGCACGAGTGATCTGAAGGGGGCGGGTCCCTTTGAGAGCCCGGAGAGGTCCTTGCGCTACAGGGTGTTACAGTTTGCAGTCCTAAAACACGAAAGTGAGTTCGCATTTTTGAACCATGGGTTCCCTCGGCAGATTTCCAATTCTTTTTTCCTCAATAGGGATTTTGATTTCTGCAGAAAATAAGGTCTGTGGCTAACGTAAGCCTGAGCGAGTTTCATGTTTATACGAGAAATTACACCCATTAATAGCTCAACGGTAAATTTCGAAACCGTTACGTGCTTTCATAAAGTAAGTTAACAAGTTGCTATAATGAAACTACAACAATGGTCGTATTCAGGCAACCGCCAACTCCAGTTTCCTTACCAGCCCACCGGTTGTCACGTGCAGGTCATCTTGAGTGGCGGTTGCCTGAATACGACAGTTGTTGCAGTTTCAATATAGCAAATTGTTAGCAAGGTACTTTTGTTTTTAAAGCCCGCTTCTTTAACCGCTTCGAAATTCATAGTTGAGTAATTAATGGGTGTAATTTGCCTTGTAGAACAAAACGTGAAACTCTTAGGCTTGCGTTAACCACAGACCAGGCCCAGATCTCTAGACTGCTCAGATTTGGGGGGCAATTAGAAATTCGGGCTGGGCACCTTTTCACACAGTGGGCTATACTACAGTGCTGAGCTGTTTTCCTAATGTTTTCGGTACCAGCTCGGATTAAACGAACAAGACGTCTGACTAAACATTAGTTTAGGAAATACTTTTAGTATTGGTTGGGATGGTGCACTATCATTCAGATCACTTGGATGATTTTTAGCACCAGGAACTACACTGCTGACTGCAATGTGTTGGTGTGAAGTGGGCAGGGGATGTCTACAGGGGTGCAAACTGATCAAGGGTGAGAAATGTGACAAAGATGCATGGCACGCAAATGGCGGAAGGCACTTCCAAGTCGGCCTACAGAAAGGCGCCGTCGCTGTAACGCTCATTTCCGGCGTATCCCCATGCTCCAGACCAGCGGCTGGTCGGTCCACACGGTCACGGGCCTCCTCCCCTCTGCCGGGTCGTGCTCTTCGTAAGCGTTGCTCGTGCTCACCAGCGTGCCAAACTGCAGCAGCTGCTTCTCTGCAAGGGAGGAGAACGGGGTTTTTTATTATTATTATTATTTTCTTTTTAAAACGCGATACTGATCCCGGAGACCCACTGTGGGCATGCAGCCGTTTCTTCCTACCTGAACAGCTGTCTCTGAATTGTAAGGAGCCGTTAATTGTCCTTAAGCCACTTGCTGCCTACTGAATTATAAATTTACGGAAAGGCCACCCTCTTAAGGTCACTGTGTGTGAGAGATGGCTATGCGAGCCATGATAAAGCTCCCGTTTGCATCCCAAGACTACTCGGATCAACGAATGCTTTCTTTTTCTGCATCATGTCGTATGGCAAATGATTCTTTCAAACAAGGGTACCCATTTTCAAATCGATTCAGTTATAGATGGGTGAAATCAGGGGGGTCCTAACTGCTGAAAATAAATCAAACCTGCATTGTGTTAGAATGACTGAAAGCGCAAAATTATCTTGGAACTTAAACATGTTTTTGACAACCTTACATGGCCAAGTTACTGGATGTAACAAAAGCCATGAAAAGTACTGCATTACAATTTTTTTACACACAGGCTTTTTTTCTCGGGGGTGGGGTGGGGTGGGGGGGGGTGTTTATACCCTAAGGAACAGGTGTCTGACTCCATTCCTGGAGGGTCGCAGTGTCTGCTGGTTTTTGGGGTGTTCTCGGCACCAGCGGTTCATTCAAGCCAGTGATTGGCTAAATAATCCACACGCCTTGTTCACAAAGTATCAATTAATATGCATAGTTATTTTGGGCAGGGCATTGATTAAAATTATATCGACAATTGGCAATCTTTTGTGACTAAAAACCAAGATTGGCCACGATATTGTGTACCTAGGCTACATGGTAGTGATGACCTCTGGTGGCCATGACGGGTATTTCATCTGATTCCTCAGAATTTAAAAAGTTAACAGGACATTATTACATTTATTTGGCAGGCGCTTTTATCCAAAGCGACGCAGGGTAAGTGCATACCGAAGGTCACTGGCCAACATTTTCATCACTGGCTCATGTTTAACGCCTTCAAATCCACACAATCCATGCGAGTCTTACACTGCCTTCAGTGTGCAGAGAATAAAACAGCGCTGTAGTCTAGCTGCCCGGGATGAATGAAAACACCACATATCCTGGATCGTCCATCAAGGACAGCACCAGTATGTATGTCAGAAGGCGACATCGCTGTGCAAAGGGTTTCATTTGAAAAGGCTGAGCGAGCACAATAAGCCACATTTAAACATAAATAAATAAAACGCTGCTGTGCAGTAACTGGTCCTTGAAGGAGAACCCTTTCAACTGAGCTTTTCATATCCGAGCAGTCAACATGAAATGTCTGTGGATCTTACACACTATGGATTTGAATAAAAAAAGAGGAAAGAGCCTTTTAAACAATGGCAGCCATCGCAATGCACGAGCTGCACACCAACACTCGCTCGACGGTTTCTACACAAGTCTCTCTCTCTTTCCTGAATTGAGAGGAGAGCTTGTACACAGGAAAGCCACTTAAGACTTTCAAAGGGTTCACATTTATCCACTGGCACAAATGAAAAGGCTCCTTCGCCAGCACTTGCTGTAAGGCCAACTAGTGGAGATAAGTAATAGAACGCGGTCCGGTCACGCCCGTAAGTGTTTTGATACATGACGATACGTGGGGAAAATGACAGAAAAATCGGCCGGTGACACACATGGAAAAAAAAAAAAAAAAAAAAAAAAAAAAACGAAAGAGAAGCTCAGCTGTCAAATATTGCGACCTCGAAGCTAAGCCGTTCCCCTCCAAAAACTCGGGGCGCTCCGCGGCATTCCCGAGTCCCGCTATGCTTCATCACCTGGACTCCGCTGGGCGTCGATGACGCCTGTGAAAGGTTTAAGGCTTCACAGCTGGGCGGTAATAAGCTGAAGAAGACAAAAAAACCGAACTAATTTGACCTTCACGAGGAGCGTCGTCTCCGCGGGGTTTCGCTTTCTGTCACAGGAGGAACGCTGATTGCTTTAAAGAAAACACTGAACGGAGGCTATCAGCATGCTGCGTGTGCGTGTGTGTGTGTGTGTGTGGGAAGAATTGAGTGATATGTGTGTATCAGCTTTACTAATAATGAGTCACAGATACAACTACAGTGTGCTTTATGTATAAGCACTTTTGTTAAATTTCAATGCTATTTGGTGTCACCTACATACGGAGTATAGTAAGCCAAATTCTTACAGTACATAAACATTACTGCAGGAGTCTACCCTGAAATACACATAACCTTCAAAGGACAAGTAACTACCAGAGACAACTTGAAAATCTCAAACATGTTTCAGATGAAAAACATGTTCCTCATCCTCTAGTGGGCGAACAAAATATATCCCGCGTTTACTAGTCAAATCTAACTAATCATAACAGCAAACACACAGAAATGCAAGGAAAGGCATTTCAGTTAAGTACATTATTGGAAAACAGGCTCCCAGTGTGTCACATCAGACGCCTTCACGCAAGTTTAAGGGCTACCACCTTCAATTACTTGACAGAGGCTATGCTGAAGTCTGACAGAAGTCTGCAAAACTGACTTTGAGGCAATTTATTTTGGGGTACTAAGCCAATGGGAGTATGTCACAACTCCCATGGAATCACTGATTGGATGTATGAAATACGAATGAATCTGCCTGATAAAGGTAATCTCTGTGGTCTTCACTTGGTAGAGAAAAAAAAATATTTTTGATAAGAGTAATACGAGCTGTACATGAGTGGTGTGCTGGTTAGTGGAGAGAACGGTACCATATGTATATGCCAAGTAGGACATGTATTCGAATGCTTTATTACAACAGTTCTGTTGCACTCCTGAGCAAGGTGCTGAAAAAAAGTAGCCGAAGCACCTTGGCTCAAGAGTAGGACAGCACTGCCAAAATAAACGACTGAAATATATGAATATAAAATGCAGCCTTTAAAATGCACGTTATGCAAGGTGATAAAGGCATCTGATAATAAAGTAAATAATCACGAAAAATGTAGTGAGCACAGAGCAAAGGTATCCTTTTAAATAAAATAGCCGGGTAATAACTCGCGGTCTTGTGTGCCAAAATGTAGAGCCGCAGCAGGAAACCCGCGCGCTATATTTTCCCTTCTGATCCGCAGCAGAGTGCGGAGACAGAGGCAAGATCGATAAGCCAATCAGAAATCACCGCCGCAGCAGCCGTAAGAGTAAAGCGGAACCCTAAATATCCGCGCGATTGCGTACAAACCTGCCTTTACACTGGCTGGTGCAGCCACAGACAGCATCCGCATGATTCGCTAAGTGCTACCCGTACATAAAACTGACGGATGGACGCAATTATGACTTGTACTTATTTTCCTGGCCGATGGCCTCCTATTGAGCGAAATTAGCATTCCTCTAGATTAAATCAAATTAGCGCTTCATAAGAACATGCAACCTAAAGCCTTCGCAATCCATCTCTTTTTCAGACTTGATCCTCCCCTCCCCTCCCCTCCGTTAGCCGAATGTGACAAAACAATATCTGCGTTCTAACCCAAGTGAGAAAATCGGTTACGGTTCAAACAGAATCCGCGTAGTCACGCTCTATCTTCCAGGATCATGCCGAAAGGGATGTGAAATTTCATCTAGCCCCAGTTAAATTACTGCCATTTCAAAGCAGAACAATACCTGTCAGGGGGTTTTCTGTATGAACTGAAAGCCCATTCTTCTTCCTACTTCCAATCACTCTACTGCGCTAATCAAAGTACGGAGCGCAGAACCTTTGCTGTATTCATTATACTTTTTTCATTAAAATGACGCACAAACTGCACACACTCTTCAGGGGTACACATCCTCGCAAATTACCTGTAGGTGACATATGACATTACAGTGCGACCCTAAAATGAGTTACTTTAGGTGCAAATTATTTCAGGAGATTCCATTCAATGTTACATCGGCCCTATGTCCGGCAAGCAGGAAAATTAGTGCTCACTACATTAATTTTGCGATGGACCAGAATGTTTAAAAAAAAAAAAAAAAAAAAAAAACCTTAACAGGATAACTGAACATTTTTCTCTACCAGAATGCCCAAAAAAAGTACTTTCTGGATTTAATGACAATCCCAGCCCGGGCCTCGCTCTGTGGAGTTTGCATGTTCTCCCCGTGCCCGAGTGGGTTTCCTCTGGGTACCCCAGTTTCCTCCCCCAGTCAAAAGACATGCAGGTTAGGCTAATCAGAAAGCCAAAACTGCCCGCAGGCAGTGACTGTGTGAGAGTGGTGTGTGTGCCCTGCAACAGACAAGCGACCAGCCCAGAGTGTATTCCTGCATCTCGCGCAATGCATGCTGGGAAAGGCTCCAGCCCCCCTGCACAGCCCTGACCAGGAAAGAGCCGGTTAGATGACGGATGGATGGGTAGATGGATGGATGGGCTTAATGACCGGAAAGGAATGAGTGTCAAGAAGGAACTTCTGAAAATCAACTGATACCACATCCCTCTTACAAGAAAGGGAGAGGGGACCATTTCCCTGCCATCGTCTGTGAAATCCGCCTAAAAAGCCTGCAACCGCTATGATCTCTGCTGAATAGGAATATGCATAAATAGTACCGCTTTCAAATGAAACATGTTTCGGATATCTGACATTTGAACCTGCTCTGGCCTCACTGTTCAGACCACGGGTAACAAACACTTGTTACCAGAGATCTACCATCCTGTAAGTTTTCACACCTAATTCTACAAATTAGCAGCTCAAAATGATCTCTAGCTGTTGAATGAAGTGTGCTTTGTTAGGGTTGGAGTGAAACCCTACAGGACCGTAGATCTCTAGAAACAGAGTCGGACACCACCGGTTTAGACCGATGATATATCCAATATGTATATGCAGGCGTAAGTGTATGCCTGTACTGCTTGTCTTTGGCCCCTTGAAGGTATCTCTGGATTGAAACAAAACTGTTTTGGGAATTTCTGGCATAAATAAAGTGCGGACAGTCTACTTTCTCGTGTTGTAATGCGCTCTGCTCAGCAAAAGTTTTCTCTCTGTCCCTGCACACGTAACATATGCAAAACAACATGGCGTCCAGCCATCCTGATATGCACAATCAGATCTGCAAAAGTAGGCTGGCCATAAGTCCTCTTTTTCCTGGACGTTTCTTGGGACCGAAAATATCTGTCAAGACTCCAGACGGGATTTCTAAGTCCTTAAAAGAGCCGGTAAGGTTGCGCTCATTCCGTAGACCGCAAATAAACAAAAAATATCCTATCATTATGTGCGTAATTCCCGCCCCTTTCCTCTTTAAAAAAAAAAAAAAAAAATCCAATACACGGTAATCATAAATTTGACTATATTTAAATAAGCGCATTCTACCCTCTACGGGAAGCACGTAAGCGACCCGAGGGAGCCGCCGTGCGCGTGATCACTGATTTGACCGCAACGCTTGGAACCGGAGCCCCGACGGCAAAAAAAAAAAAAAAAAAACAAGCCAGAAAAAGCGTTTCGCTCGGCAGGACGTCTTTCAGAAGTCCAGAGAGCGCACGCCCATCCCGGCTTTCGCGGTCATTCCGGTCCGGAACCGTTCGCCAGTGACCAAAGCCCCTCGCGCCTAAAAGCGGGAAATAATAAAAGCGAATCACAACAATGCACAGTAAATGCATCTAATAGCAGCCTTTTATGAACCACCAGCTGTTCCAAACCATGCCACGAAAATTGTTCATAATGACCGGCTCCAATCAATAGCAGTAATTACTGCCACTAACAGAGGTATAAATTATGTGCCAGTTTTATAATCAGAATGACCATTACAGTTATGCTTTTACCTAAATCAGGGGCACACAACTCCTGGTCCTGGAGGGCCCGGTCTGAGTGCCGGTTTTTGTTCCAAGTAATTACCTTAGTTTCGGTGGTCTGACAGATCTATAAACTACTCTGGTTCACTCCTGTAGCTGAGCACAGTAAAATCTTTAGGATACACTCACAGTCTTCGGCTGTAGCTGGTGCTTACGCAAATATCAGGACAAAATATGATTAAGCTGATTAAATAATTAAAGAGCAGACGCTGGCACGAAATCCTGAAACGGTAAATCCATTTACTATCAGCGCTGTCAACATTTTGCTCATTAGAGGATAATCTAATCCAATTTAGGAAAATGGCGAGCATTGTTAGGCTGAATTGCCTGTTCTAGTCATTATGCTACGTTGCGTTATGTTACACTACGTTACGGTACGAACCCACTCTTCAAAGGGTTAAGACTGCTGTTTAAGGGAGCGAACACTCTTCACGTGTATAATCAATAACAGAAAACGTGCGCACCCACTGCAAATACCACGGTAGTTTCATTAGAAATTTTCTGAAGCGTCGTCATGGCCTTAAATTGGATTCTGCCTCATCTGTGTTTTGAGTGAAGGGAAAGAACACAGAGGAAAGGGACTGACAACGCTACACTGCAAGAAAACAAAACAACGCTGGCAGAGGGAGTTCCCTGCGATTCAAAGGCATTGCCACCACAACAAGGACATTCCAAGCTGCCCGCTGAAAATTTCCCTAACGGCAAGCCAAGATTGAACCTTTACAATTTCTTCCTAAGAGAGCCATTTTTAATCTTCTCCTGTCTCAGCGCTTATATGGCTCACAAAAATATTTTATTAATTAATTCTTTTCAAATTTATGTGGACACTATGCTTGATAACTTACTTTAGGTGAAAGTTATCTGCCACAAAATAAGGTAAATTTTATATGACTGCTGAGGTCTACATAGAATATAAAAACCCTTTAAGGTGTGAGATCACAAATATGTGATTAGAATGTTCTTAACTGAACAGTCTAATGCTGATGTAACAATCACTACTGGCAACAGAAAATAATGAAGTTCTAGAACACTGACGTTTGGGAAAAGAAAAGAAAAAACCTACTCTTCAAAGAGTTAAAATTGAGAGTGATGCATGATGGGACAGAGAAACACAGCATGGGCTCTGGCCACCTACTGGACTACTGTCACAATAATGGGTCAGGCTCCAAATGAGGGGGAAAAAAAAAACCACAAAGGCGACTGAACTTCCTACCGCGTCAAACTGCTCGAGAAGGCACACAAATGCACCACAGAGCGCGGAAAGAGGTCAAAATATCCGCCCGAATCAAAGGGGCTGCAGCAAGCAGAGTAACGACCCAGAGATGAGTCCAATACAGACAGCAAACCGCTCAATAAACCCGCTACGCATTCCCTTCAGAAGGAGCCTTTACCGCAACATAACAGTGCGTCCTCATTTCTCAGCACTGGCAGTGTTGCGCCAGCACCAACTGCTACGGTAGCACAACAATACCTATGAACGCATTGAAAATCCTCATCCCCGCCACATTGCCTGGTATGACTGGCACGTTCGAACCTCTGCTCAAGCGGCCATTTTGTGGTGGCAGTACGTGCACACCGGTCCACACCCGAATGTGCTGTGCAGCCGGGACATTGTGCACGTGCCCCGTTAACCCGGAGAGACGAACCGGCCCACCGGGGAGGGGGGTAACCCTTCCGACTCGCCGATTAGGAGTCGCCCCCTGCGGGACCTCCGGGGCACAGCCGACGGAGGCGTGATCAGGGTTCGACTCCGGCCCCGGCACGAGGGGACCAGCGATTCGCCTCCTTTTCCCACTTTCGCCTCCACGAAATACCCACGCTGTGCCAACCCCAGAGGTTCCTAAAGCCCCATGGGGTCATCAGCAGAACGGACAAATCTAAGAATCATTTTGATCGTATTTCTGTATTTCATTAAATCACATATTTATTAAACTTAGAACTCTAACTATATTGTAAGTCTCTCAGATGTAGATTTTCTAATAAATCCAGTGTCTTAAAAGATTCTCACCCTATCGTTTATGGACATGTCTTATGTAGACACTACATGACACCCCGTTTGAGATAGGCTTTCATGTGCCAGTGTGTTAAACAGCTACTGCACTGCAAGCCCGCGGTTGGTGTCGGATATAATGTGTCAAACATTAGCAATCTGAGCTGAGTGGAAGAGGGTCATCACCCAGAGAGAGAGATGATTTTAGAGGGCATGGAGAATACAGGCTCCATGTCAGACGGAAAAAAAATTGGGCACTGCTGTGCTAACCGGCCCAATTTGCCAGGAAATTCAAAGAGCTAGATACCTCTCACTCAATTCCACTCACTCTCGTAAAGCACCATCCACAGTGGCAACAAAAACCGATGCACTACCTGGAGTTTTGGCTAATTTAACCACAGTGGATTTTGAATTTTTACTGTGCAAAAATTTACTTATTTTTCGGCATCACACAATGTGTGGGCCACACGAAACTAGATGTGAAGCTAGACCTTTAATTAAAAGGTCACAGAAATAGCCAGTGTCTATACGTTTCAGTTTGAGCCATCTATCAAGATCAGGGGGGGGGGGGGGGGGAACTATTTATTTAAAGGCAAGTCAGTGGTAACAATACAGTCAAAATACAAAGTCGATCAGTTTGTTTCCCCACATAAAAAAAGTAGTCACAATAGGTGTTTTTTCTCCATCTAATGTCTCCCCATGTGCCAATTTGTTCAATTATTGTGCTATTTCGACAAGACAGTAATCAGGGACAGTTTGCGTCACTGCCGAGTCACTGCATCTCACACGCTTAGTGGACCACCGGGCCTCATGCCCATATAAGGGCCCCCCCCCTTTTACCCTACTGTGCAGTCTCTGGCTCCGGTTTGTTCAACATGGCGGCACCCACAGACCGCACATTCAAAACTCTTTTCACCAAGCCCAAGGAGAGTCAAGGGGTGACATCGCAGTGACTTTTTTTCCATAGTTTTCTCCATAGCCTACGGGTTAAAAGGCAGCGGCGCGGGCCTATTTGACAGCATGCCGGAAGGAGCCTGGAAGCAGCAGTGGGACACGCTAGCAGAGCGAAGGGTCCAGGTTTTCCGGGGGGGGGGGGAGTGGAGAACAGAAGAGCCCACTCACTCACCCAGGTTCCACTTGAGCCCGGTGGTGCTGGTGAGGCAGGGACACCCCGCGGGGACAAGGCTGCACCAGGGCCCCTCCAGGCCGGTGTCCACGTTCAGCGTGTGCCGCCTCCCCTGGGGGGGGAACACAACAGGCAGGTCAGTGCACCGCGTGTAAGGAGCGCGCCCGCACACGGACGTCGCCACGGCAGCAGGACCCCCCCCCCCCGCTGAGGGAACACAACAGGCAGGTCAATGCACGAGTGCACCCATACATCACCATAGCAGCAGCACGACCACCCCCCCACCCCCCACGCCCCCCATCCACCCCAGACACCAATAATAGCTTGCTGTATATGACTGAAAATCTAAAGCTATGGATATTTTTTTTATTTTTTTTTTAAAGGAACATTCCGTGGCATTGTTCTTTCTGTTCTGAGAAAACACGACTCGGGAACAGAGTTTGGATTAACATAACAGGCGTTCATAAATCTGTTCTGTGAGGCCAAATAACCCCGATGTGCGGTATTATTAAAGCAAACCAGTTCTCCAGCAGTTCGTTTTCTGGCGACTACTTTCAGAGAGATTACCTTTGTGAAGAAAATTACTTATTGTTTGGCGACTTAAAAAGAAGGAAAGCCACAGATGGCAGTTTGAAAAATATTCAGTAAAAAACTGGGCTCTCTTGAAACGTTAATGCACCTTTTGTAGAAGGCCAACTCCAGGTTTGTTTTCTGTAAATATACTCACCTTGTTCAAAGGGCATTTTTTTTTTGCAAAGTTAACCAAAGCTTTGAAACTATCCAACTCTACAGGCATGCAGTGACTGTTTTTGTTGAGCTTTTGGATCTTTCAGGCTCTAGGCAAATGGCGTTTTTATAAAATACGGTTCACTATTAAACAAATTTAAGTGGCATCATGGGTTATGGGATTGAAAAAGTAGGTTGTTAGCTTCATGAATTTATAATAACAGTCACATTAAAATGCAGAAATAGCCCCAAGATTAACAAAAATACATTGATTTTTTTGTAATTTTGTACTACAGACCACAGTTTACTTAGGGTAAAAATCCACGATTTATGATTGTGAAAGATATTGAAGAACAGTCCAAGGGGAAAAAAATAACCTTAATTCTTTTGCTTGTCAGTTGATAAAATCTCAGGCCTGGGAAAAACAAACAAACAAACAAACAAAACAAGCTTGATCACGTTTCTCCTCAGCTGTCTCAAAGCGAAAGGGGATGGGGTTTTCAGGGCAGCTGAGGGGACTGAGAGTCGATGAGCTCACCGCTCTGAGCAGAAAGACCAGCGAAGAACCCTGGATCACCACGACCGGCAACTCGGTCATCTTCTGGGCATGAAAGAGCGTCTCCACGGAGGCCATTATCTGGTCGAACCGGCCCCCCAGCCCCCCCAGGGTCACTATGGTGTCCACCTAAAGAGGAATAAGTCAAACAAAAATATTTGTACACATGTTAAGGGCAAGTGAATGGCAAATGCACCGTGTGCGAACCACAGAGCAATATGTTCAAAAAAATTATCTTAAATAAAGAATAAAAACTGTGTTCATCTCTGAAAAATTATGCAAGGCGTCCAAAAACTGGAAGTCAGCTTGATCTGGCCGTACTAATGCGGATGTCTGATTTTAAACGTTTAATTCTAAATGTTACAACTAGTTTTTAATCTTGTTTGCCCAATAGATATTGCTAAAACCTGTCTTATAGCCTGTTTACGAGCCTTGTCACTGTGATCATGTCATCATAACTATGTACACGCCAGGTCTCCTTTGAAAGAGAGCTGTCAAAATTTATGTGGTTTATTTATGGAAAAATAAATAAATAAATAAGCCCTCCGTCGGAGCATAACATATCAATTTTTATTTTATATATACACTTTTGTGTTGTGTCCTTCCTCTAATAAGCAGTCTCTACTGGGTAAAAACAGCACTTAGCGCTAAATGTACGGGTAGTTTCTTCCAAAAATGATTATTATAAATCGTTCACGTTAAGTCATTAGCTGGCGCGGCGATGCATCCCGGAGGTGGGCGAGCCCGACGACGGAGCCAGCGCCATTATGCAAAAGTGCCGTCTCGCTCCCGGCCCGTCGGGCCCGAAAAAACGAGTCGATTCGCACAAACAAACTGGGCCTGACCGCGAGGCTTCAGATAAACGCACGCCGGATAGACCACGCGCCATCGTAACCCGTTCTCTCTGCGGCCGTCGTCCAACCCGAACCGCGCTGAGCCGCGTAGCGTAGCGACGCCGCGATTCTACCGACGACGACGTCTCTCTCTCTCTCTGAGCGACCGCGCTAGGCCTTCTTTATGACCCTCGGACTGCATCGGCCGCCAGAGACGCCTCCTTAGACCTCGGGGGCCCCCCCACAGGCCCCCCCGTCTCCGGGCCGAGAACGCCGCCCCTTAATCAGCAGAAAGAAATACCTCTGGGCCGCAGAGACGTCCAGAAAACCCACGACTGCCCTCAAGAGCGCCGGCCCCCAGACGGACCCCTGCAAGCCCCATACCCTTCTCTTTAATGACCCTTTTTTTCCTTTAATGGGGTATATATCCTAATACCTTCGTGGCTTTTCGCATTAAAATTATTTTCATTAAAAAGAGATTTGCGAAAAAGGGGGAGCGGAGAGGAGATCATTCTTCGTCTTTTTTTTATTCCAATTAATATTTTTTCGTGTCAAACGCACAGAGATTACAATGGCAACGCCACGACCGTGAGACGTAATTATGCGGAAAACAGGCACCTGCAGACGGGCGGCAATCCCGATTTAAATATGCACCCTGGTTAATAAGGAAAGATAAATATCAAAAACAGGCCGGGACAACGGGTAATTCCTCGATGTTCTTTTTCATTTCTCCCCTGCTCCAAGCTTATAAAACCTCCGCGGAGCAACCTCGGGAAAATTAAAAACAAACACAATTACCTAAATCACCAAACCGAAAATGTCAACTGTGAAATGAGTCACATCTATTTCGGCTGCAAACGTCTCCCTCCCTTCCATTCGGCACTGGGAGTCCGTTTATGATCTATAATTCCAGGATATTGAGCTAACCGCAGGTGCGACAGGCCGTTAGCAACTGACAGCGAAGTTAAACAGAGGCCCGCGTGTTACTGTGGATAACTCAGCACAAGACGGAGTCAAGCCTGGGCCACTTTGACACTTTTGACAAACCGCCATCTTTTTTTGGGTTACTGGCCCACTTCTGTGTATTTTACCCTACGAAACCGTTTGAAACGGATTAGGCCCGGGCCTACCAGTCGCCATTAAACGGGGGAGCCCGGAACGCGCCGGACGAGGACGGAGCGTAAAGGGGCGGGGGGGGGGGAGGGGCGGGTCGGACGTGGAAACGCACCCGCAGGCCTCGCTTCTTAATCTCCTCCACCATGATCTCCAGGCACTTGGTGAAGTCGGTCAGGTCCTGGTCGGGCGTCTCTATGAGCTCGCATTTCTGCTCCAGCGGAAGCGTCATCAGCCACGGTATGGGGAGGAGGGGGAGAGGCGTTACCGGAAATCAGAGAAAAGAAAGGATTCGCCAACAGGAAATAGCCCAAGAGAAACATTTATATAAATGATAAACATTTTTTTTTTTTACATGCACATAAATTATAAACATTTATTTTAAAAATTGCATTTAGGGAAAAAAACTCAATGCACTTCATTTGCTGTCGCTGCTGAAAATGACTAAATACTAAACATTATTCAGTAGAAGTGCCCTGGTCAGCTTTTTACTTCCGAATACAGGTATCCGTGTAATCAAGTACAAATGATTTATTTATTTATTTTTTGTACCATTTATGGCAGTTTCTGACAAGCACTCTTTTGTTTTTCCTGTTTCACATATTTCGCATTTTCAAATCGGATACCATCGAACAACACCACCAAAACAATTACTGGGAAATAGTTCTGGAATACCTTCTCCGTGTAAAACTCTTTGACTTCAGGGGCAATGGAATCAAAATCCCCGCTGATGTAGTCGGGCAGAAAACTGAACAGAACGAAATGGGAAAGAGGAATGAGTCCGCTGGAACCCCCCCTGTGCACCCCCCCGTCCCCCTCCCCCCCCTCTCTGTTGGCTGGTAACTAGGCCCCGAAATGTGAGTGGAGCTGCTCGAATCTGCAGTGATAGGTCTTTAAAAGGAAGAGACTTAGCCGCTATCTTCGCACCACAGAAGAAGAAGGAAAAAAAAAAGAAAGAAAAAAAAAAAAAAGAACAGCACCAGTGAACACAGACACAGGAAGTGCTGGGCCTGGCCCCTAAAACATTCACAATGCCCTTAAATACTGCAGACGGGGCCAGCTTTTGACAGATGAAGCGAATCCTTTTGCGAGATTACATTCAGCGTTTGTCGGAGGTCGAACATTACACACAATGCTCGAAACGGATTTAAAAAAAAAAAAAAAAAAAAGAAAACGGTTGCCACTGTCGTGCTCTCCCATCCGGAACAATGTCGAGTCCGCGGGCACGGCGAACACATACAAATGGCGTACCTCCCGAGCCGACGAGGGCTCTGCCGTGGTCCGGGGGCGATAACGACGTGGCTTCCCCCACAATGCTTCAAGGCCGGGCAGCTTTTAGCATACCTGCGCTAGTCACCTAAAATGGCCTTTCCTCTTTTGACAATAATTAGCTTTTTTTTGCCTCGGTTTTTTCCCTACTGCCCGCTTGCCTTTTTGATATCGTCCATTTGCTGTTTTCGCACGCCACTGCACCCTTTTCATCCGAGCGTGCGCGTAGTACTCCTGCTTTTAAACCACGTCGGTTTTTGAAATCAGCTGCGTAAAAAACAATCGCCGGGGTCACAGCAAGCTCTCCATTGTTTGGGGTGAAACTAAACAGGAAAAAAACTATTTGAATACGATTTCTAGCTCTGCGCTCCTTATACAGAAGGTCACCTGCGTGGAATGCAGTCCCTTCATTAACAATGATTTACAGCTGATCAGGGGGGCCTTTCCTAACCTCTGTCAAGCCAACTAGACAGAAGAACAAGCTACAGTATTAGGACAAATACAAGTTACCAAAAAGTGCTGGGATGGGGGAACATGTAACGAGTGTCACGAGCGTCGCCCTGGCGACTGGCGCCGGCGGAAACGGAAGGCACGACTCGAACATTCCATCGCTTCGGAATGCTAATTTTTAGGCGAGATGCGCGCAGCTCGTTGGGTACGAGCGGCTAAAGCCCCCCGCGTCCCCCTACAGGCCGGGCGCGTTCACTGCAATTCAGGCCCGTCAGAGGAGAGTCCCAAAAGAGACGACAAGTGCAGCAATTCTGACTGGGACCGACAACTTGTCAATTACCCTGCTGAACATTAGACTACGTAAATTATGTAAACAAAACTATTCAGCTACACTAAATTAACAATAGCAAAGCACCACAGTCTCTGATACCAAACTTTATGTCCCCCAAAATATTTCTCAGTAAATTGTTCTTATATTCTTCAGCTCTGTGTGATAAATATTCAGCTGGACTGAATGGGCTCACACACGCCCATTCAACAGTCTGAATTGAGCTAATGAGGAAAGGCAAAATAAATCCAAGCAACGACCCAACTGGCATTAAAAACAGAAAGAAACGACAAATCCAATACCCCTGGTGCTTGCTTTGCATTTTAAAGGGTAGAGGTGCAAGCCCAAAATACAAAGTATCAAATTGTCACTTCATCATTTAATTCCTGAATTAATACAGCAAATAAGAGAGCCGATTAGCCAGAAACATAAGAAACGTATTCGATGGTCAAACTACACTGTACATCACAGCTGGAGAATAAACACACAACTCCCCAGCCGTCTGAACTGCCAAGTGCACACGCGTATGCGTCAGTCACGTCTCACAATTCCTCACGCAATGCTTCAAAGATAAACGTTGTTGAGTTACACTCAAGCATTACATTCATAAAACGTATCAGTCTCTGAGGCACAGTTTGGCCAGCTCTCAACGCGAGCGCAACAATGAGCCTGTGACGAAGAGAGAACCTTCCGGGCTTTTTATTAATTCGGTTTAATAAGCTGAGGAACCGGCGGGCAGCGGATTTCCTGCCTGGGGGGATCATGACTAACTACCAAATTACCCTGAGGAAGGGGCAGCGGGGAAAAAGGGAGGAAAAAAGAAAAGAAAAGAAAACGGCCCTTCCCATTAACAGGCATGCATCTTGAGACATACGCTGAAGGGGCTCTTGGACCCTGTGGGATTTCGGTGCAATAGGCACTGCACTTTGGCCCCCGGTAAATGTGCGCCGAGTGTTGCCCAGGTAGACACTCATTAACCTGCACACGAGCGAACATTCCACAGAGGCGCACGACCACCTCTTCGTCTCCATGGTGTGTGTTGCCCCCCCCCCCCCACCGCCGCCCCCCAGGACCACCCCGATACGGTTCGGACAATGAGGCCAGAACCATTTTGTTTTTCCATCACTTAGGGAAAAAAAAAAAAGGGTTTGGGATTTGCACTGTTATTTGGGGGGGGGGGGGGGCTGCCCCTATTATCTCCATTCTGCAGACCACAAAAAAAGCTACGGACTCAAACAAAACCGCTTGGAAAATTGGCCTTGGGTCCGAATATTAATTCCAAAAACATTATTATCGGAAGAGAGCGACGTTGAAACAACCCCCCCCCCCCCGCCTAATCCTCCAGAAATGAGTACAGCTCTGGAGTGGAACTGCAGTAACATAATAAAACACAACAGATAAATAAATGCAACAAATTGGGGATGGGGGGGGGGGGGATAAAAATGCACACTTACTGAATTTCAGCACACAGGAGTAATGACTGTGTATCTTTACTGAACAATTACTTATTTTTATTTTTAAAGAAAATGGTGCACTTGGTGAAACTCCTCAGAAATTCTACAGTCTATTTTACACGCAGATAAATAAAGAGGCACCCATACCAAGGCTAACCACAAGTTGCAGAGGGGAAACTGTTCCTTTGTTTGTTTGTTTTTCCCCACAAAGGCTTGATCTTTATTCTTGGTGATTTTCAATTATCTAAAGGGTGCCAATGATGAGTACTGCACATTCTCCTCTTGTTAGATACTCAATAACTATTCTTTTAGTTTAAAAAAAAGTGCATCACCGACACTTTGGATGATTAACAGGCAGAGTGGTTGGAACGCACAAGCCTGCTGTCGTTCGGCTGAGGCCTAAATGCCGGCCGTCATTTTCTACACTGATCGTTAAGCCCGTGACAAATGAAGCCTGTTCCAAAACCGGTAGCATTTTCAGTTAGCGAGCGCCACATGAAGACTGACGAAGTCACTTGTCATATCAGTAAGTAAAAAGTGAGTCAAATGAGTAAGTCAAAAGTTTCCTCGTTAAAAAGTTATTGGTGAAGCTAAAATTGATCATATGTTACATATTAAAAAATCTAGAATGAATACAGGTTGATGATTTCCTGTTGTCTTGGACCGTTAATTCTATGAATGTTTAAAAATCATTTAACCGCTGAAAATGGAGCTAAAATAAGAGAGCGTCTTGTTTCATTGAATGCTATTGCGCAACCTGCTCAGACACATAATTATGCCCTTTTGATGGCAGTGTTTAAATGTTAATGTGCAAGTCTTCAATTTGTTTAATTTAAAACTGATTAAATATTCAGCATAGCTCCACAACTTCTGCCAAAATGACATTCATGACACATATGCGATTATCCATGCCAAGTAGAAAGAATAATTTGCAGTTTACATGAGAATACTCATTGAATATGCACATCCAATTGGAACTAGAAATTAATTAAAATTTCTCTCAACATAAAATACTGAACATTTAAAAAATGAAAACCAAGGAAAGCACAAGAACCAATCACACATCAAGTTAAGGGTCCTAAAAAAAGTTTTAAAAGTACACTTGAATGAATGCGTCCAATCAAACACCTCCCATTCCTCTAGTACTATTATACTTATTATTCTAACAATCTCATCCATTAAATCTGTAGTCTGAACCACGATGGGATGCCCACACACACAGAAGTAACAGGGCATCCAAAGGATATACTACACACACTCCTCAGTGGCATCCACTGCGGCTGTTTTTTAAATTGCTCCAGACTCACGGTTTAAGGTATTAGAAATAGCGGCTGAGATCGTTGAGGCTCGTGCATTCTCACCTGTCTCGTTTTCCCGCGGTGAGGCGGTACAGGTGGTTGGCCCCTCCGTCCGCACAAGCCCGCAGCGTAGCTGAGCGGAAAATGAGACGGTAACGGACAGCGTTAGAAACCGCCCACAGCTTTCTGCACTTCCGTACGTCATACGCTTCATTACATTGCCGCTGTTAATTGATTAGCTTAGCATACGGCTTTATCCAGAGGCTTTCCGCAAGCAAGAAACATTTTATCAGTTTATACACAGGGACATCCATCAATAACGGTCTGATAAAAACACATTTTGTTTAACACACTACTATTCAGACGGAAATCATCACATGGTGTCACAAAGTTAGCTACAGAGAAAGCACGTCGTAACATTAAAATAATTAAAGGAAGTACAATTATACTTTTCCAACAGTGAAGAAATCAGTTAGATTGGCAAGAGCAATGAGACAGCGTCCAAACTATGGCAGCCTGTGGACAAAGATGTCCTCATAGAATACCTAGAAGTAACAAACAGCAATTCAGGTTAGCCCCAAGTAGGCTGTGTCATTTACGCGCGTAATACAAGCGCTTCAACAGCTGTCTGAGCCTGCAGCCCGCTGGTATTGAGCCCGGCTCGGCACCATCAGAGCCCGATGATGAAAAGAGAGAACACACGGAAACACGCAGCTCAGAACTCAGAGACCAAATTATGTGACCGGCGGCCAGAGACCGTTTCAGCGAAACCCCGCTGATAAAGCAAATGGCCCATTGCGTAATTGTACAGGACATTTCACATCTTAGTGTGAGATGTTCGCGGATGAAAGAGGTAATAGAGGTGGTAATTGATTAAATATTTCACAGCTATGGCCACCGGCTGACTTACTCAAGAGTAAATGTCCTAATTGCTTAATGGAAAACACAGTGCACTTTCATTCCAGGAATAAATCGACACAATTCACAAATGCACAAGTGCCTTTTCCTGTCCTCTTCCAATTTCTGTACACTTTTGCAAAAGAAATATTCCACATGGAAAACTCGATCACAGATGTCATGCTTACATACAGTACATTTAATTCAAAATACATGAAATTCCAGATCCACCCCCCCCCCCCCCCAGATACATGCACACACGCACACACACATACACACACACAAATACAATGCTAAGTGTTCTGCATTCATGTTCACTGAAAGCTATAACCACTTGTCTCCATCCTTGGCAAAAGCATGGACGTGAAAAGCAATAAACACTGCAGCTACAATCGATACAAGGTGCTTAAAAAGAAACATTGCTCTGGGCATGGACAATGGGCATCTTATAGGTTTTCATCTGAATTTAAAACACAATCGCATAAAATTGTACTTCTGATTAATATTATTCTTTCCTATCATTTCGAAAGATTAAAGAATGTCTCACATTTGTCAAGCATCACATGAAAAAGTTTGACGACTAAAAAAAGTTGTCAGAGAAATTTAAGGTGTAGATGTTTCGACCGGAAACCCCATAATTTCAGGTTGAAGTATTGTCCATCTACACATAAAATTTACACCATTTGGAATTTAAGTGTGTGGGATTTTATTATTGCTTAAACTGTAAAGTTTAGCTGTCTCCTCAGGCGCTGAAAAAGCCTTCTTAGACATATGCAACTGATGATTAACACAACGTAAAAAATGTCACAGGGGAATTGAATTTCCAAATAAAACTATAAAGTAAACCAGCTGCCACCTATTGTAGCTGGCTGTATACTGTGGGGTGGGGGGTGGGGGGTTCAGAAACCTTTTATTCTGTTATCACTCAGCCGTAATGAACAATATATCACAGATAACCTATAGTTTCTTTTTTAATGTAAGCAGAAATTAATCAAGTGTTCAACAACACCAGACTGAACTTTAATTGTAGTGTCTCCGTGACGACAGAAGCCGCTGCAATAAAGGAGACGGCAATAATCAGGTTACAGTTTTGCTAAGATAAATACATATTTATTTATTTATGTGGGACGCATTCCAACTAGAAAACAGGTGCAGAACTTCAAATACAGTTTGAACACCTCACTGGAGGTATCAGCAGCAGTGCGTTTCCATTTTCTCAACTCACGCCACGAAGTGTTTTAGTGGTTTTCTTTTCCTTTTTTTCTTTTTAAAGAAACCACTGTTTTGGGTTGTTTTGAAATGTTTTTTTTTTTTTGCTTTCATCTTTAAAAAAATTCGCAAGCAATTAGAGATCCGTGGAACTGCGAGGTGAGCTATCCGTGTAATTAACTGCATTAATCAAACAATTAAGTACTCGGGAACAATGGCACCCAGCAGAGCCAGGAGAGTGGGAGACCTCTAAAATGGCCGCTCATGACTCTGCTGTGTACACGACAGCTCTCTGGTCCCCCAGCTAATGCCCAGATAACTCATACCCACCATATTACATCATCCCTTCTGCCCACAGATCAGAAAAGGGCGGGAAAAATCTTTAAGACACAGACCATTTGAGCCATTTTTTTTAAATTGACTATCCACATATTTGCTGTTTCTCTGTCCTAAGCTGACTGCTTCATGCTTGTATTGATAAATATTCTCATGAATATTTATAAATACACACATGGCATCACTTATAAGTCACATACCATGTGTAAAACCGAATTTTTAAGACATAATCTGTGTGTCCCATACAGTTTATAGATTTTCCCCCAATAACACCAAATATAAGTAGGACAAGTCGCTCCTCATCCTCTCTCATTTCTAAAAGATTGATTGGCACAGACCGTCATGGCAGTTTGATTTTAAATCATTTCCCGCTTGAAGGCAATGTTTCACACGTGCATAACTGTATTTACATTCATAGACTTTATTCCACCTCATTCAGTTTTAATGCAAGGGCTGACTGATTGATTGACTGAGCTTATTTGATTAATTAACACACAATGCACAGATATGTATATGGTACTTAATCTGCCAGGATATGGCAATAAAGACGCATGACTTATTTCCACTGCGGTCCCAAAGACTTTGCTAGGAGGCATGCAGGCATTACACATCATTCAATGAACACATATTCAACATGTGCAACACTAAAAGCTGTCCTAAAATAGCAAATTCGCTGACATTTTACTCAATTCACTCAATTCGTCAGCTGTTTCTCAAACCCATTCAAAGTACGGGTGTATTTAATTTAATTTAGGATTTTATTACTTTCTTCCCCACCAAGAAATGTGTTTCTCCCCAACTGCTGCTTAGAAGAATGCCCGCGTATTCAAGACACGAGAGTCCCTAACACAATGAAAATACTTTGAAGAATAATCTGCATAAAATTTTATAAAGTGCATAAGTTAAGTAATAAGTTTTAAGTGCAGAATTCTACAATCAGCAACACCAGAGTTGAGCTGCATCTGTATAGTCACATTACAGCAATTAGTCACCTGTAGAGTGTGCTACGGATTGTATTTTGCTCAGCAGGTTTAATCCATCAGACTGTATCTCAAGCTACATTAATTAGGATCAAGTTTCTTTATAGTTCCTGAAAAACATTTATCAGCGTACAGTGAATTAAAGGGCACAAAGGCCGCATAAAAATCCAAGGTGACTCGCATTTCTACAAACCCGTGACATGAGACAACACAACAAAACTTTCAATCGCCGAAAAAACTGCTTACCTTTATTATCTAACACCGACCAATACAATTAAAACTGTGAAATTAGACAGTAATCAGTTTACCGGCCAAAGAAGCAGCAATGCTAAGCAGTTGCGGTTAGCAGCGACTGCAGTTCCTCCCCATCTTCTCCACATCAGCGGCACCACCTTGGCAGTGCAACAAGAAACTCAACAGAATTTAATCTCGCTCGATGCACACTCGCCGTTTTAGAAGTGAGAACAAACAACCCGCAAGACCGAGATCCCAGATACTGTATCCGCCACTCCGGCACGCCCCCCCCGCAAGATGCCAGATATCAAAGCCGTCTTGTTAAACACCGTCTTTTAAACGGCAAGCGTTGGGCCGATAACTTGCTCGCGGGCAGGATTAAAACTGATGAATGTGCCGGGGAGCCGAGCGCGGGAGATCCATTCTCCCGCAAATCGGCAGTCGGATAACTCTATGCTTTTACCGAGAGTGCAGTCCAGGACGGCGTTCTCCGTTAGCTTCTTTAAAGGCACCCAGTGACAGGCTAAATGCACCGAGCTCATCGCAAAAAAACCAGTACCTTTACGCCACAGGAGGTGCAGGACGTCTTCATCCAAAGGCTGATTGAGGATCACCAGACAGATGTTCTGCTTTCCTGTGGGAATCGGAACAGAAGCAGATTTTAGGCCCCAGAGGGCTTTCAATGTAAATGGTGGCCCTGCGGTTCACATGTAATAAATGCATTAAAATTAACAATAAGTTAAAACAATGGTTTAGCGACTGTTGATACACATCTAAGGCTTTGAGATATGCTTTTGCACGGCACTGCATGTGGACAGATTACATTACTGTTGGCTGTCAGCCATTCACTGAACATCTGCAGGTTTCCCATTGGCTTGTTAGTCACCTGTTGTGAGGAGTTATCGTAATACATTCTGTAAGCTCCATAATTCATTAGTTAGCTAGCTAAAGAGTTCCATAAAATATCACATTTCCAGCTCTGCACACTGGCCAATCGAGAATTTTTAATTACGGAAATGGCAGGAACCCGCAATTTTCACATTTTTAAAACCATTTTTTAAACAACTGATTTTATCATGAATATCTTTACTACGCCCATAGCTGTCCCACAATCATTCAGTTCAGACATACTGTGCCAAACTGTAAGTTGGATACTAATAGAGCAGTAGGGCTGACCTGTCCTTGTGATGTGATGTGTCCTGACACCTCAACACCCTGCTTATTCTCTAACAGACAATCCTGACATACAGAGCCGTGTGAAAAGAGGCAGAAACCTGGTCTTGCTGGCCAGTTTAAGTTCCGGTTGGGTAGGAAACCGCTTCATAAAAGTCCCCAGCTGTGGACAAGGGTAATAAACTAAATCTATGCCCTGTAACTCGCCACAGTGGGTCTTGAAATGCACACACACACACAAAAAATACCTGTCGCCAGCGAAGGCTGTTACACAGAGGGAAAACCAGACAAGATGCCACCACCGAAGACATTCTCCACCAGGAGCCTCTCACTCAGCCAGCACCAAATCAGTTCTGCCGCGACGGTTTTGAAACAATAACGATTCCCGTGTCACACCATTTCAAAGGCCGACAGGAACCCCACACCGGCTCCCGTGAGCCAAGAAATTGAATTCTCCCACCGCAAGTCGCACATTCCCGTTACTGACAGAGAGAGAGAAAGAGAGAGAGAGAGAGAAATACAGATGGCAAATGGAAAAAAAAGTTGTGCTATGTTCCATGCGAACATCTTCTGAGAGACAAAAAAAAAAAAGAGAGAGACCAGGTTAATTTATGTTCGGGTAAAACAACGGCCTACTGGACCTCCTCTGCATTTGACCTCTATTGAATTTAGTGTCGAGCCACACCGGTAAGTGAAATTGATCACAGCCCCCAGGTTTCTCTGAGGTGGCAGAGCGTGGGCAGGCTTCCCGGAGGTGGGCCGAACACCGAATCTTTTCAGCACGAACTAAAACGCGGCCTGGAGGTACAGCTCGACACCGACACGCCCACTCAGCACCCTAATTACCATGACAATAAGCAGCTACGCAAACTCCGAAGGCCAAGGCTGTCAGTTTTTATTTAAAGGGGATCGAAGGGTTGTCTGAAGATTGATCAAATTACCATACAATTTTCATTTTTAATACTCTGTTTTATCTGATGTTTGCATTTCATTTGAGAGAGTTTTATGAATATTTGACAATGATCCCCGGATAATGCATTTAGCTTGGCAGGTGCAGTGGTACACAGCCGGTGGGGAGCTGGACTTCTAGCCAGAAGGTTTTGTGCTTGAATCCGTAATCGGGCATTGCAGTTATACCCTTGACAAATGTACCTGATCTACAAACACACGGCTGTATAAATGGACACCATTTGTAAAACTACACCCGCATTAATCAACTTGGACAGAAAGTGCCTCTTAACTACAAAGAAACAGACCCAATAAATGGGACAAAGGGTTCATACAAAGCGCGGTGCCTTATAACCACGGGCCCCATCCAGCCCAAAACATCCCGTGGGGGGGCGCGGATTGGCTCTGTCCAGCAAAGGCTCTAATCCGGAGGGGGGGGGGGGGGTTGGGGACCCGTTGCCGGCGGCGACTGTCACTCAGGCCCAGCGACCTTGTCCCTTTCCGCGGAGCGAACATTTCCAAAGGCGCTGTAAAACAAACAAATCTCGCGAGGGCAGAGCTGATCGGAAACACGCGCTCAGATCTCGGGTGTCGGGCGGGACAGCGGGCTGATGAATGGCGCGCGGCGAGCGGCTCCCCATTCGCGCGGCGAGGAGGCGGGACGGCGCGTTACGGCAGCCGGCCGGAACCCCAGGAGTCCCGGGCGCGAGCGACCGAGCGTCACAGCAAAATAATGCGCTGGTGTGCTCCTCATGCACACACACAGCACTTTTTGTACGTCGATTTAGATAATAGCGTCTGCCAAGTAAATGTAATGTAACACAGTCACACTCAGGCACGCATGCATACAAACGCACATGCACGTACGCACATACACACTCATGCACGCACGCACGCACACACATACACTCTCATGCAGGCATGCACGCACGCACGCACACACATACACACTCATGCAGGCATGCACGCACGCACGCACACACACACACGCACATACACACTCATGCAGGCATGCACACACTCATGCATTCACGCACGCACGCACACACACACTCACCCACACACGCACACACACGCGCGCGCGCTCGCGCACGCACAATAAGGAAAAATGCCCATGACTTCTCTGCGTGTCTCTGGCACAGAAACTGCTCTTGCGTGACACTCTGAGTCCAGCTGGATAATGCAACGTTACCCCATAACGTAAGGAAAAAAATTACAGCGCGTGGCTATTAATTAGCCACAGAGGAGGGCAGAAACCGCCGACACATATTATGAACCACAGTGGATTTCAACGGTTTCCATGACAAGCAGTGACCTGCATCATCTTCTGGGAAATGAAAAGCACCTCAACACTAACAAGATAAGCGCAACAAAAGATCTGTACACGGCATCAGACCTTAAGGCTAATATGGAGGCTGGCACAGGGAGTAGCAGAGCAAGGCTGCTCTCTTAGCACTAGCGCCCCCGATAGCATGAATCAGCATTTAAAGAACAAAGACTCAGGCCCAAGGTCTTTAGTGCGCCAGACGCCTGACTGTGGAGCTTCCGCTAGCTCCGCCCACCCACACTTTCTGGCCCAACAGATTTCCAGTACTCGACATGATTGACAGCTGACTGCTCCTGTAATCTCCTGTTGCCACCCGGCTACCAGGGGGTGCACCCACCAATCAGGTCCTGGCACCCGCCCACTCGGTAATAATCATGTTTCAGTTAATCTGTCCTCACTCTGAAATGCACTTTTAAGTGCACACCAACACATTATTACCCAGTTCATTGAGCTTTATGTTCTTCTGCTTATTTGCATTACACTGTTGTGCAGGTTTGTGTTTTTTTTATTTTTTTTATTTTATGTCGGCTGAATTCACTGGAGGATCCAGGTCCATTTCCCGCAATTCAAACAAAGCCCAAATCAACCAGTCACCGATCAGACGTAATGAAAGTGTGCCATTTCAAGACCTGACACAGTATAGGCTTATCTGCTTTGATTCATCTCTATGGTAAAAAGGAACATTGTGTGAAAGTGTTCGTACGTGAGTGTGTGTAAATGCCACATATTCAGGGTGTGATACTTATATAAACAAGATTAAAAAAAAAAAAAAAAAAACATATTAAGAAGAGTTTTCACTACATCACTGAACAGTGGCACTTCAATTCCAGAAAGCCCCCAAAACAATCTAATACTTACATAGGAATAGCCGTAGCCAAGCTGCAAGTTTCCCCATCCATGTTTTTTTTTTCCAAAGGCCAACACTTTCCTTACCTTTTTTCCATCTCATTTGTTAGTTACTTAGAGTGAGAGAGTTTAAGGGCAATGGGGGTGTCTAGACAGGCTGTAATAGAGCCAATCTTTTTTTGTAGTTTTTTTTTGTTTGTTTTCCCCTGAGTTGCAGTGCCGTCTAGACTGACAGGAACCTCAGGCAATCAACAGCGAAATGAGAATTCTTTGGAGAAATAAAAGCGCAAATTTCTCAATTCGGCTGGTGGGAGTGGAACGCCACACCACGGTCTGGGTTGCTGTGGATCACACAAACGATCTCAATATTTAGCGCTGCATTATGCTTTAAGTGAATTACGTTTAAAATAGTGAACACGACCACTAAACCGTCGCAAAAGATAAATCGGTAAATCCGTCAAACGACTTCAAACAGGTGTACCCGGTACATTTTAAACTGCTACTTCAATCTGCACAACATTAAGGGTGGACGATTAAAGTTGTAGATTTGGCAGTGAGGTCAAGCACAGCCTCAAATTCCACATTTTTAAAAGCTGAGTGTGTGTACACGGGAAAAAGTGGGATAATACCTGGATCAAGCAGACAGTCTAGAGGGGTGAACACAACATCCATGGTGTTCAGGGCAGGCTGGAGCTTCACCAGGAAACCTAAGAGGGAAAAAAAAAACAAACCCATTCAACATGTATACCACATATTAAATTACCTTCGACTAAACGAGAACCGTTGCTCAGTGACATCATCCAATTAAAAAGGGACTGGAAGTAAACGTCATTGACAGGACTACGCAGCAGTAGGTTGTGATTGCACTGTTGTGATTTAAAACCATGACCATGGCATGACCAGCGACAGCACTTGTTCTCAGAGCAGTTATGTGCTCCATTAAATTCATGCCTGACTGAACAAGGCCTTATTTACTGGTCTCTGTCTCTTCTGGCAATTAGCCTACTTGTATGTCTGGACGCAGTTATTTCCAAACAAATAATGTGTCATGTACAAGTGCCATAGTTTGTCAGATGATAGAACTCTACCCAGGAGTTTCTTTTGGCTTATCTGTTCCATTTACATTTTCTAAAACACTCTTAAAATAATTTTCCTGACCCTACCAACACTAGCGAAACCTGATAACAGATACCGAGAGTTGCCATTCTTCAGCTCATAGCTAACAAAGCAAGCACTTCTCGGTATACCCCTACATAGCAATGATGTTACGTTCTAAGGCACTTCTGAAATGCACTGACAGTGGTTATATAATACTACTTATACATTTTTTTTTTTGCCAATTATTCCCAACATTATTCTGAACTCCAGAGATTAATTTATCTAGCCAGGCACCAAGCATGTCAGAATAAAAAACTACAAAACAGCTGTGTGGCTCCTCAACAAACAGCTTCACCTGACAGAAAATTCTCTTGAGGGTTTTTCTCAAGTCACACACACTAAACTAGATTCCCAGCTGTGACAGAGGTGAGTTATGTAGCTTGTTAGCTATTGCAGGCTACAGAAAACATACTTTTACTAACAGAGGGCACCATAATGTGTGCTACAGACTGTTCCTAATTGTGTTGAGGGGGGGTGGGGGGGGTAGGGAGTGGGACAAATGCACTGCTGAGAAGAACAGAACATCATTATTATGACACAGGCCTACTGCTATGACCAGAAAACACAGTAATATTTTAAATGCATATGGTGTCTCTCCTATACCATTTTAATGAACACAGTATGCAGCACACTTCAGTTAAATACGGTCTTCCTGAGGTAGAGCAGTGTGTGCTCTACAGTGGAAATATTTATGAGGCAACAGGAAATGGACTCTCTGTCAGATGTTTTAATACACAACTCGAAATATCTGACACCATCTGAAATCCAACGCCCCCCCCCCAAAAAAAAAGAAGAAATGAAAGAAGGAATGCAGTAGTGACACACAGCACATCAGCATAAGAAATAACACAAGCTGCACCTTTAGATGAAAAAGAAAATCTGGATTTGACTGCATGACGTTCGTATTGCAAGGGGGGAAAAAAACCCAATTGTGTTGTTTTATTACTGAACATTTCTCAGCCTACTTTTCTTTTTTATTATAAAATGGTGCCTTGCGGCAGGCGGGGTTTGAGATGAATAGCAGTAAACTGAGAAAAACCCTGGGGTGGGGGGGGGAGATGGGGGCTGGAGGGGGTCCAATTTGTTGACTAGGTTATGGTTCATCAGGCTCTTCCAGCGGGCACGGTCTGGGGGAACACTTGGGGGAATAGGTGGGGTGGGGGGGGGGGGGGGGTGTAGGGCTGAATGGAAAGAGGAGCCACGTAGGAGAACAGCCGAAATAAAAAAAAAGATGCATTGCAAATCGATGCGACGCCGCCGCGTGCTGCTGTTTAATACTCAATGTCACGCCTCAGAGGCCCGCCTCGTCTCCAGCCTTCACGGGCGGCCCGTATTGAGTGGCAAAAGCATTAAATATGCAGCTTTTAAAAACACGTTTAGCGACAAAGGACGACGCATGGGCAGCTCCCTACTTCTGAAGCCACCGAAAGCCAGGTCCGGGGGGCCCTGCAATAACACACACATCCAGCTTTGTGAACCTAAATCCACATTTTTCTCTTTCTGTGACACTCAGAGGCTGGAGCACAGCTCTAGGTTGGTGGATCTGTAAAGACTTGAGCGTTCTTAAAGACAAACACCTTTCCAACTCTCAGCATGGAACTACACCACCTGCTATATAAATTAGAAATAGATTAGGCTACACACTATTTCAAAAGGATGAGGAAATGTTACCTTGATTTATTTTCAGTGGTTAAGAAACCGAAAACATTACAAGAGAAAGTGATCATAGATTTTTAAAAAATGCTTCTTTTTAAACTGTAAAAATAAAGTTAAAACTTTTCCCCCCCTGTAACTTTTGTCCTGGTTTAACAGGGAAACCGAGTCCATCTCTGATTTGAGATTGTGCCAAGCTGCACACAGAAAAGGCTGAATGGAATTCATAACAGGGCCCCTGAAAGGTGGAACTCCACCAAAAAAGGTTTGTCTTCAAAGAATGGGGTCAAGTCCAACACCCAGCGAACACAAACGTGTCTTGCAGAAAGCAAGGGAGCAAAGCAGACTTACAGGAGCATCCCTGCCAATCATGTCCATCGACTGGGTTGGCCGTTGTTCTTACAGAATGGACAGGTGCATGGTGCGGTCAATAATCACAGCTAAGCACTTTATAGTTATCACTTTCACTAAGAGGATAGGAAACTATCATGACTCTATTTTTGTAAAAAAAAATATAAAAATAAATAAATGTTTTTGTAAATTTAAAAGTCCATTGATGAATCGCTGCTGTTTCATTGTCTCATTGATTGATCTCAAGGATCCTCCAATATCAGTAGACATCAAAGATGTCACTGCGGAATTTACCTTTAACATATTTCTATCCAAATCCTTGTCCAGGTGAACTTGACCTGAAAAAAAAATCTTTTGCATTCCCCCTTGGTTAATGCCTTTCATGAATTTAAAAGCACCAGTCAAGTCTTTGCTGAGCTTGAATAGTTGCTGAGGCAGAATAAATTAAGTGTCTTAAACCTTAACCTTTACAATTTAGCTGCTCTTCTTTGAGCTCTTCCAAGAGCGTATGCATCTCTTTTATAGTGTGCTGCCTGTACAGCACAAAATACAACTAAATGCTCTAAATAGTCTGACAAACACATTGTAAAACTTCAACATAATGTTTTTTTACTAAATATGTCAGCACCCTGTTTTCCTTTTTGTACTGCTATAGCATAAACTTTTAAATTAATACCTCTCAATTTTGCTACTCCGATAACATAATCTTTTCTTTTTTCCCAGCATGCTGAACTTTGCATCAATAAATAATCAAGGCATTTTAGAACAACTTTTGTTGTGAAATTTTATGTGGAAATGTGGTATGTCATTTTTTTTAAATGTAGGGAAATATAATTTTACAAATTACAAATAACCAAGTACAGTATATCGCCTGAGAAACCAGCTAACTGCAGCCACCTACCTAATAGAGCCATCACATGGATAGAGGACATAAAATGAATTGTCAAGAGGTCAGAAGCTGAGCTGAAGCAGAGATCTGAAGCTGCAGTGGACTACATTTCAATTTGAGCTTCTATTTTAAACCCAGGACAAAAACAACACCTTTGAGCAACTGACAATTAACTGTTTTTTTTTTTTGTCCTGAATTAACCCAGGGAGGTTTGCTTTGGTTTGACTGAATTGCACATCCCCAAAAGTGACTGTGTGCATTTGACTGAATCCCGATCAATGTCTTCTTCTGCAAGTCTCTTATAAACCACCGGGCCTCTTCTGGAGAGACACGGAAAAGGTTTGGGATTCAGGCACAATTGTTTTTAAAGCACATTTTGTTTTATTTCCTTTCAGTTACACAGACTCTAGAAGTCATACACCTGTGTGACTCGTAGTGCTTGTGACAAGTTCTGAAAGATTCTTAAGTCTGTGTCCACAACTGATGGGTGAGAGCTGGTTCGAGACCAGGGGATGCATTTTTGTTCCTGAAGACCAGGGGGTTGTCCAATCTTATCTGAAAAGGGCCAAAGTGGAGCAGGAGTCTGTCTTAGCACAGCACTTGGACTCTTGTTTCTACTTATCAAGGTCTTCATTGAAGACCATGAATATTTAATTAGGTCATAGTGTTGGGCCAAAAAAAAAAAAAAAAAAAACTAGCACCCACACCAGCCCTTTTCTGGATAGTATAGGACACCCCCGGTCTTGAGGAACAGAAGCCCAAAATGGTCTTTGCTATCAAGATCCATTCACCACCTTTGTTTTCTTCTTATCAACAGTCATGAACACATATAGCCTATCGGATACACTGAAATCCGTTTTTCAACAGAATCGGATAAAGGTTGAAAGACCACCACAAACGCCATTATTGGTGCTTTTTAAAGTTAGGCCATCAATTTAAAATATCACCGTTTCTCCTTGTAAGAGGAACAAGAGACTTCAGGTTAAGAAATGCATTAAACGAAAGGTATACATCTTAGCCAACTCACACAGAAGAGTAAATTATAAACTTATGTTAGTCACATTGTTACTAGATACACTGCCTTTACTATTTAAAGTTGGCTACTTGTGGATCCTTTGGCTCCATGCAGCAGGATTATGCTTGTACTTGTATGAGATATTCAACCTTGGCTCCATGACTATGCATCAAAAACTGAAGGTGACTTGTGCTAGCTATACAACGCAAGACAGGCGCGCTACGAAAATCAGTAGCGACCAAACCAACTGGAAAATGCCCACGTGCACGTTATATTTTAATCAGTTGCAGTGCAGGGGCGACATAGCTCAGGAGGTAAGACCGATTGTCTGGCAGTCGGAGGGTTGCCGGTTAAAACCCCGCCCTGGGTGTGTCGAAGTGTCCTTGCGCAAGACACCTAACCCCTAACTGCTCTGGCGAATGAGGCATCAATTGTAAAGCGCTTTGGATAAAAGGGCTATATAAATGCAGTCCATTTACCATTTATATTTTAATCAGTTGCAGTGTTGCCACACCGATTTCATGACTGGAATACGAAGTGACAAAGTAACAGGGAGTGAAGGCAGTACTAGCCTGTTGCACTTTGTGTGACACTTTGACTAAACGGTTATAGCTTTTTTTTTGCAATATTACTTAATTTATTTTACCATCACCAGCAAATAATGGCGCCACTTTTCAAATAGCCTAACCTAAGTTAGACAGCTCGTTTTGTAGACGAACAGATGATTTCCTATGATTTCAGCCTTTTCTTGACAGTAGTTCACGTGTCAGTATCCAAGCTAGATAACTGAAAAGATCAGTAACCAATGACTTCTGGTAACTGAAATCAACGGAGAACACTGACTTAGAATTAAAAAAATTAATTTAAAAAAAACATCGCAAAAAACCTACTCTTCAAAGCGTTAAAAACCTATCGAAGTCGCTTTTCATTGATTTGCTGAATAGTTATGACAGGTAATTTGGCTATCGTCGTGAACTAGAACACAATCTATCTTTCCAGAAAATCGACTTTAGAGAAACGAAAATAAATTATCATCAGAGTACGTACTTCAAATACCTAATGCAAAAGGCTTTAGTAGCGTTATTTTACAACTGTTAGTGCCGGAAGTTAACAGCGACTAAAAAGCGTTTCAGCATGAGCTATACAGCTACAGCAACTACTTACAAGCCGCTGCCTGGACGCACGCTTCCGGAGTCTGGTAAACAGTCAACGAAGCTATTCAAGAGAAACACATCCTGTATCAGGTTGTAACAGATATTTTATAACAGCGACATCTATAGGTAAGTCAATAATTTCCAGCCTTTTAATGAATAGCCAAACCCTTTACAATGGGCTGCAAAAAAAAAACGTGAATATGAAACTACATCATTTGGACGTGATCGTGCGTGTCCTGTACGTAATGACCTATTACTGTGCCAATGCAAACACTGCGATAAATCATTCTGATTTGACTGTGATCGTTCAAGCGTATCTTTGAAATAGTCATTTAGTCTAAACTCTTCATTAATCTCTCTCTCTCTCTTACCCTAGACAATGTTATCGCCTTCTTCCTTCCTATAATATATTCTCTTTCTCACATCTCTTTGCTTAAGAGCTTGCAACGTGCACTTTAAATGTTATTTGGGGAAAATAGATGGTGTTTATGGCACTGTTTCCAGTAGTCGCCACCACTGTTGCCAGTGTCTGGGTCGTCTGTTGCCGCACACTCCGGTATTGATTTAGACGCACTGTCAGTTCACGTCTCTGAATCTGAGGTGGCTGCTTTCACACCAATCCAGCACTTCCTCTGCTCGGAATCGAGTTGTCAGAGCTGCCAAAGAATCACCTTCCTCTCTTCCCTCACTCTCAAAGATCTAGTGCTGAACCAATTTCACTTTTTATTGTTATTGTTTGGAATGGGAACTGTGATTATTCAAGTGGTGCCTTTTGTGTAGAAAACAGCACTTAAAAAAAGGACAACTGCACTCTTTTTTTTTGCATTCCCCAAGAAACAACAACACATTTTGTGCATGTCTCAACTCTCAAAGCCAATGCAATGACAGACTGTAACACAAGCCAGTTACAAAGCACATATGTAATATGAACCAATCACATATACAACAGTGTCTTTGAAACCGATAGCTAGCCTACACTCTTACTTGATATCTCTCTCTCTCTCTCTCTCAATTGCGCTTCTCACTCTCTCTCTCTCTCAGTCTCAATTTCACTTCTCCCTCTCTCTCTCTCTCTCTCTCTTAATTTCACTTCTCACTCACACTCATTCTCAGACATCTCATGCCTCAGTCACCCAGCCCTACGTGTTTTCACATCCCAGTTCACTCACGTCTCAGTTCAATCCACCCGTTTTTCCCATCCCACTTAAAACCATTTTCTTATCCTGCTGCTTTCCCCTTTACATGCACCCCCGCTTCTTATGCACAGCCTGATTGGCTGTCCCCCCTTCCCCACCTCCACACATTCCCCCCCCCCCACATCAGACTCCTACATTCTCTTCCCTCATTCTTTACCTCAAGTACCTGTCAACGGCAGAACGGAGCTGCCTTTCCCAAGGCCAGCAGTATGGCTTTGTGATCTTTAAAATGAAAAGGGATGTGGTATTGACACCATAAGACATGACCCTTGTGGGTTTCTTTTTTCACTCTATGGTGTGACACGATTATGTGGATAAAGTATCATTCTTAATTAGTAATTTTGCAATTATTGACAATGAGTGTTTATTTTGTTCACACGGTCTCAGAATCTGGACATTTTGCATTCACCAGTTCCATACTTGTTAAAATCACACACAGAATTAAATGCTTTCCCCATAAATACTTACCTGGAGTATCACTGTTGCTGTAAATGTTGTAGTCTGTATCTCCCGGTCATTTGTCTCCCCAGTACTGTCTCTGTGTCTGTGTTCCCTGAGCTGCTTCACTCCCCTGTATTTGTGTGATTTCACTATTCGGGTGGTTCCGGGTTTTCGTGGTTTCCCCCCCTTCTTTCCAGTCTCGTTTTACTTACTTCCTACTTATATCTAGTTTTACTAATTTCTACTAATCCTTACTAACTTATAGATTGTAAAGTACTAACCTCATTAATATACTAACATGTGAATATTACTAATGGACTAACACACACTAGTTTTGGGTTTTGATAGTTTAGATCACTATACTAATACATTAACCATTCTCCCCTTTTCCATGCTGCGCTGTAGCTCCGCCCCTTTTCTTTCTAGCCTGCTCTAACGCTGAGTTCTGCAATTGCCTGCACCTCTCTCTCTCTGCACGCGTTTTTACCTGCTAAACCCAGGCCGGCTATTATCATTGTTGTCTATGTGATTCCAGTCCGCGTTTTGTCAGCCCCCTGTCATTTAATTAGTTATCCTAATGTTCTTCACCTGGATGTTGTTTGTTACTCCGCCCTCACTCACTTAACCCCTCCTTGATTGTTACCTTCCCCAGTGTATAAATGTCAGTCTTTTCCACCAGCTCCCGGTTAGAACGTTGATCGAATTCACTGTGCCAATGTTTAGTAAGCCTTTGATTATCGAGATTCCTGAGACACCCTTTCTGAACGAAAGTTTGTTTGGTTTCTTTTGGTTTGTTTGCTTTCTGGTTTGACCTTCGCTTTGCTTTGACTTGGCTTTTGCCTGTCCCTTTGTACCCTCGCCGATCTTATCTCCTGGTTTTTGATTTTTTGCCCGTTTACCACAATTCTTTTGGGAACTCGATTTTGCACCGTCCTTTCTCTGATTACCTGGCTTCGAACCTCGGACTGAATAAAGACAACGTTTTTC